>NC_056746.1:496159145-496216645 GCF_019279795.1 Protopterus annectens | reverse complement strand
TGTCAGCCTTTCCTTCCTTATAGTGGGAGACTTTTTTTGTTGCACTCCTCCTGTCAAATTTAGAACCAAGCTCCATAGCACTGGGAATAATCACTGTTTTGCAAACCATCAAACTCCCACTTATTTTTCCTTCCTGTTTAGTTAAATGGCTAACAAATGCACTTCCTTATAGTGGGAGACTTTTTTTGTTGCACTCCTCCTGTCAAATTTAGAACCAAGCTCCATAGCACTGGGAATAATCACTGTTTTGCAAAGCATCAAACTCCCACTTATTTTTCCTTCCTGTTTGGTTAAATGGCTAACAAATGCACTATAAACACAAAATATTTCACAGACTTGCATGACAGCACCCACATGCTTTTTTAAGTGCTAATTTAAGAAAATTACGCCATTGCATACTACTTGTAATCTGATGTAGTGTTGTAGATTAATTGTGACAGACATATGCTTCTTATGTAAAAACATGCAATTAATGTCTACGCATGGTCATTGCAAATTTATGCTCTTAGTTTTTACAGCTGTGCTTACTTTGTCACATATCAGTAGGGCTCTTCAGAAAATTGAGATTATAGTTTGACATTTTTGCTAGGTTAAGAGTGGGCTGGGAAAGGCAACTTTGACATCACAATGTGGGAGGTCCACTGGCTCTTCTATACAGCATGCAAATCAGGCGAGGATTACATCACTTTGGGGAAGGAAACGTCCCGGTAGCTAGAGCAAGAGCTCTGGCAGATGTTTTTCAGCTTGGTTTTCAAAGTGAAAGTAAAACACTACGGAAAGGTGGGAAGCCTAACAGGGAAAACAGTAAAGTGGATTAGTTTTTAAAGCTGCATGGGTGATTTTTCAAGGCTGTATCAATGAACAGGGACTAAAAGAGACAGCAGGTTGAGCAATCTGCTTTAATATCCTGTTGTTGTCCTTTAATTAATTTAAGCTTGCCATCCTATCATCCAAAATATCAGGAAGTGAAATTCATTTTTGATATCCATAACTAAATAGTTAAATCACAATACATTATCTAGTTATCTGTCATGTCCTAAGCATAAGCATTATCTGCTGTGAACAGAAAAAAAAAAACTTTTCTTCTCCTTTATAATTATAAAATAAGAAACTACAAAATCATCTCAGCTGGAAAACATTTATCTTTTGCCAGATTTAGTAGTTGTGCCACAATGTCCAATTTCCTGAAAAACTCATAAAGCTCCTGCTTTTCCAGAAGTGTCATTCTTACTATCTTGCAAAAGGAAGCTTAGAAGGTTTACCAGTATACATCTTTTAAAACTATAAGCTGTTAATTAGCTGCTTCCTGTAATCAAGGCTACCTTATTTGAGGGATTCCAAGATGGCTTCACTCTGAAGAATAGTTTGATTAAGGCTCTCCCAGTGTGAAAAGGAAAACAGATCTAAAGGGGCCATTAGAAGCCAACAGTTTGGGTAAAATTCACTTACTGGCTAGTCACTATACTGCTTGGATATCTGCAATGAAAATATCTGGGGGGAGTAAGAGAAAATTAATCAGAAAAGGAAAGGAAAAACCTCTGGTGGAAGAGTCTTGCAGCATTTCAGGAAAAAAAAGCAGTTCAGATTTCAGCTTTCATGCAGGAGATGGCTTTGTGTAATTTAGAAAAATAAATCAAATGCACTTAGAAATGTTTAAAATAAGTAGGAAAGTGAAGGAATATGTTAAGACAAATGACAAAAGGCTGGAAAGATTAAAAGCTGTGAGTAGCTTTTGACATGAGCTGATAAAACTGCAGAAGTCAGAGGTTGAAATTAAGGAAAGAAAAACTCAACATGAGGCTTTTCAAAAAGAACAGTTTTAAAAATAGAGCTAGAAGACAGAGCATGGAAAGAACATATAATTTTGTGCAATAACAGAAAAATTGGAAGGAATATACTGAATTGATTTTATTAAGGTGTAAGTAAGCAACTGGACTGGTTAATTAAAGGGCTTACGTATTGGTGTCATTCAAAGGGGATTCAGTGTCTGTCTGCTTGGGATGACATGCTCGACAAGCCACGCTGCTTCACAAGGGACGGCTTGCACCTGTCACCCCTGGACTTTCGGATATTGGCAAAGGCTCTTGCCACCCCCATAGTGCCTATTTTAGGCAAGGCTCAAAAGACAAACCCACCTCCTTAGACAACACAAGTAGAAAGAAACTGAGTGTAATGCTGCTCATCGCCAGAAGTCTTAACCTCAAGATGCACGCTCTCAAAGCTCTCCTCAGTATGGAGAACATTGATGTCTGTGCAGTGACAGAAACCTGGTTTAAGGCTCCCGAGAGCACCCCAGCACTACCAGGTTATACCTCATATCATGCTTTTCGGCCCCAAAACTTGGACCGAACCACAAAAGGAGGGGGAGTATCCATATTTATCAAGGATACCCACACCTCCAGGTTAGTGGCATTGCACGAAGCATCGGAGACCATCCATGTGCAACTAACAGTGGGCAAAACTGCCGTCCAGTTTGTAGCATGCTACGGACCACCCTCTCAAACTCAGGAACCCCACTCGGCCGTCCTGAAGACACTGGAGAATATGAAGGTCTCTCCAAACACCATCATATTAGGGGACTTCAACTATCCAAACATAGACTGGGAGCATTACTCAAGTCCCAACACCCTAGCCAAAGGTTCCTAGAATTCATAAACTCAAATGCTATGGAACAACTAGTCACCACTCCCACAAGAGGGGAAAACATACTAGACCTGATCGTCACAAACATGGGGACACAATGTTCCATACCAGAAGTATACCCCTCTTTGGTAAGATCAGACCATAAATTAATCTCACTGGAAATTCACATCCCGCCCCCACCCCCAGCACAGAAGACCACAGTGAAGAACTTCTCAAAAGCTGACTTCACACTTCTTAAATCCAAAGTGGAAAGTACAACCCAATCTGCTGAATCCTTTATAAACGCATTCTATGGACACCTTCAGGAATGCATGGATCATGCAATCCCAAATAAAACCAAGACCCATTTCCCCAAAGGCAGGCGTCCTGTCTGGTGGACCCCAGCCATAAATAAGCTATACAACAGAAGGAGGAAGCTACTACATGATAGAGCAAAATCCCTAAAAGGGAAGGCATCTTTGATCAGTACTAGCAAAAAACTACGTTCCCTCATAAAATCATCCAAGGCCAACTTTGAGAGAAAAATTGCACAAGACACTAAAGATAATCATAAGGCCTTCTTTAGTTATGTTAGAAACCTGGGTGGCAACTCCCAGATATGCTCAGAGTTAGTCCATAATGACAAAAAATACACTGAACCCACAGACATTGCCAACATCCTGGCAGACAGGTTCAGTGCAAACTCCCCCACCCCCCCCCCCAAAAGGACAAATATCTATCCCAGCACAGAGTTGCCTCCCTGACATCCCAGATTCCCAGGTGAGAGCCACCCTCTCCAAAGCAAAAAACACAGCATCAGTGGGACCAGACGGTGTTCCGGGCTGCGTGCTACATGAACTCCAAGAAGAGCTGAACCCACACATAAAGCTGCTGTTCAATCTCAGCCTTACTACAGGATATGTACCCAAAGAATGGCGTACAGCAACAGTGGTCCCACTCCACAAAGGAGGTGCTTCTACAGACCCTGGAAACTACTGCCCCATAAGCCTGACTAGCCTGGTCTGCAAAGCTATGGAAAGGATCATTATGGAACTCATAAACAAAGACATTGGGGACCTATAGACACTGGATCCTACCCAATTCGGCTTTGTTAAGGGCAGATCCTGCCTCTTGAACCTGGTTGACTTCTTTGAAACAGTCACCAAGGCCATTGATGAGGGTAAGGTAGTTCACACAGCCTACCTGGACTTCGCAAAAGCCTTCAACACAATACCCCACTCCATCATCATAGGCAAGCTCTCCAGCTTAAATATAAACCCCTATGTCATAAGATGGGTTGCAAACTGGCTCAAGGACAGAACCCACATGGTCAGAGTTGCTGGAGCCATTTCAGACTCTAAACCAGTCACAAGTGGCGTCCCACAGGGCTCAGTCCTGGGACCTCTCTTATTCGGTATATATTTTTCTGAGGTACAGGCTAACACGGGAGGACTGTGGCTGACCAAGTTTGCAGATGACTGCAAACTGGGCACCATAATTGACTCTCCAGCTGACACAAGCATCCTCCAAAAGGGACTCATAGAAACGGATAACTGGTGCCAGAGCCATGGCCTTGCCAAAAAGTGTATAGTCATACCCTTTGGGAAAAACAAAGTACCCACAAATTACCACATAGGTGGTAATCCATTAAGTACAGAAGAAATAATTAGGGACCTAGAGACCCAAGTTGATAGTAATCTCTACTTTGACAATCACATTGCCAAAGTGGTTAGAAAGACCTTCTATATAGCCCATCTTATCATGAAAGGATTCACATCTAGATCAAGGGAGGTCATTGTGCCCCTGTACTCTTCCCTCATCAGGCCCATAATTGAGTACAATGCCCCATTTGGGATGTACCTTACCCGACACCTGCAGCAACTAGAAAGACCCCAAAAGCACCTCACAGAGAGGATCAAGGGACTCAAACAAATGCCATATGCTGCTCGGCTAAAGAAACTCCAGCTCTACTCAGTTGCATACCACCTACTCAGAGGCGATCTATGCTTGATGTACAAAGCCATGTCCAACCCGGAATTAATGCTCCACCTCAGAAAATCCAAATCCCTTAGAGCTACGCGATCAAGAGAATTGAACCTCAGCACAGAAATAAATAGGACATGCTGGAGGGACAGATTCATAACCCAGAGGCTCCCTTCACTCTGGAATAAAATCCCAGTCCATGTTAGGCAGAGCCCCTCACTGACTCTCTTCAAGAGGAATCTTGACGAGTGGATGGGAGATTGTAGTTTCACCCCGGGGGTCACTTCTGTGTCACTGCTAGACAGAGGCACAATAAACTAACCTTAAAAAGGGCACAGTAAACTCATTCCAAGGGGTGGCGAAAGCTAAACACACTCTGGCTAGGCTTGTAAATGCCCTAGGGCAGATAGCCTAGTATGAACCTATGAACCTGTACATAATATGTGTATGCTCCAAATTTGGGCATGAAATGGAAGCCAAGACCTATAGTAGTAAAGATGCAGTCATAGGATCATAGGAGGATACTAGGCTAAGGCCTCAGGGCCCTTACTAGCCTAGCCAGCTTCAACCTGTGTTCCCAAGGGTGTTTGGTTTAAGCAGACACTAAAATCAGCACCCATTGACCCTGTCCAAGAAGGACACATGTGGAACTCCTGGGGTGAATTTCCAGTTACCCATCCAATCGTCCAAATTATGCTTAAATAAGGCCAATTAGGGGCTTTGTTTAACATGAACAGGAACTTATTCCCAAAGGTGGGGAAACTTCTTTGAGACAAATCTGTCTCTCCAACAAGTTTTGTTGATGTCACATACCAGGTTATGGTCCTTTGAGTGAGTGACCTTTGTACCATTTGACTTGCGAATGTGCAGCATTTCCATTAAAGCTGGATCAGAGATTGCTCTATAGGCAAAGCACAGGTTGCCTCTCAGCAGTCTGTATGACGCAAAGTAAAGCAGCAATGATTTCAGTCAGTCCGCATAAGACAGATCTTGAAGACCCTGAATTTTTTTTGTAAGGAGCCTTTGTGGTTTCTCCAATTGCTGCAGGTGTTTGGAAAGGAACATACCAAAGGAAGCTTTGTACTCTATTATTGGCCTGATGGGGGAAGAGTACAAGGGGATTATAACCTCTTTTTTTCTGGAGGCAATGCCGTTACTTATCAGATGAGCAATATAAAATGCCCTTCTTACCACTGTGGAGACATGGAGGCCGCGGTGGTGCAGCAGTTAGCATTGTTGCCTCACAGCAAGAGGTTCTCTGTTTTGATTCTTGGCTGGAGCGCCTTCTGTGTGGAGTCTGCATCTCCTCCCTGTGATCAAGTGAATTGAAAGACATGCAGGTAGATGCGAGTGTGTGTGGGTGTGCCTTCTTTCAAGGTTGGATGCCAGGCTGGCAACTTGACACCGTAAAAATTCACTGCCAATCATTAGGGGACCAGAATTCCGCTGTGCCGACCTCTAACCAGGAAAAGCTGAAAGACTTTTTAAGGCCGCTGTAGTGTAGTGGTTAGCATTGTCACCTCACAGCAAGAGGCTCTTCGGTTTGATTCTCGGCTGAAGTGCCTTTTGTGCGGAGTCTGCATGTCCTCCCCATGGTCCAGTGAATTTAAAGACATGCAGGTAGGTGCAAGCGTGTATGGGTGTGCCTTCTTTGAAGGTTGGGTAAAAATTCACTGCCAATCATTAGTGGTCTGGAGTTCCACTGTGGCGACCCCTAACCAGGAAAAGCCGAAAGACAGTTTTACCACTGTGGAGACATGGTGATCAAAGTTAAGTTTTCTGTCATTGGTTTACCATTAAAATTATGACTGAAGGTTCGGTGACTATGGGATGTTGAATTATGGTTGGCTGAAGCCTGTGTTGCCATACCTTAAGTGTGTGAGTCCCAGTTCAGTGAATGCACTGTGCATTCACACATATGTGGTTGATCGTATAATTAGAGATTGCAGTACCGTGCAGATTGGGAAATGTATCCTTTTCCCTACTGTAGTGCAATCTCAAAGTTGGAATATATAATTTTCAGGGGGTGTGGGGGGCGCTGCCCCCACGGGGGGTGCAGGAGTGCTTACTCCTTGCAAAAATGTGTAGTTCAGTGTTGCGTACTGATAACTAGAACTTCCTTAACTGTTTTGGAAGGTGTGGGGGGAAACAGTATGTCGAATAATGCCAAATCTGAATAATCAGCATGCTGTTCAATATACTGACCTAGTCAGTGTTCCATGTTCAGTGTTGTAGGCTGACACAAACTTTTTTTTTTTTTTTGCCCATTGGAATTTTGATAGTAAACCATTGTAAACCTGTATTCCTACATCTCTCACCATTGATTGTGTGCTTAGGGTATTGTTCTTGATGTGGTAGTTTGTAGGAGCATCACTTTTGCTGAAGGGGATGATAATGCATTTTCTTGCATTAAGTTTAAGACTTTGACTTTGGCACCAGTCATTAGTCTGCGGAAGACCTTCTTGCAGGATGTGACATTGCTAGGGGTTTCAGTGATCACTCTCAGTTTGCAGATACCAGCAAACTTTGAGCCACAGTCCTTTAGTTTTAGCCTGTACTTCAGAGAAGTAGATTGCGAACAGTAGGGGTCCCAGAACTGATCCCTGTGAAACATCAATGGTTATGGGTCTGCTGGAGGAGGTGGAGTCCCTTATTTTGACTGTATGAGTTCTATTAGTGAGCCAGTTTGCAACCCACCTGACAGTATATGGGTTGATACCCAGCTGGGTGATTTTATCAATGATCCCTGAGTGGGGGATTGTGTCAAAGGCCTTGGCTAAGTCTAGTAGGCTGAATACACAGATTTGCCTTGTCTAGAGCTTTGGTGACTGTCTCAAACAAGTCCACCAAGTTTAACAGGCATGATCTCCCCTTTACAAAGCCAAACTGAGTGGGGTTGAGCATTTGCAGATTTCCTATATCTTTGTTAATAAGCTCCAGGATGATTTGTTCCATGGCCTTGCAGATAAGGCTGGTCAGGCTAATGGGTCTATAGTTCCTGGGGTCCATGGATGCACCCCCTTTGTGCAAAGGGATGATGGTAGCTGCTTTCCATTCCACTGGGACAAAGCCAGTGCTTAACCTGTGATTGAAAAGCGTGCTCAATGTTGATGCTAATTCCTGTTTTAACCCGTGTAGAACACAGCCTGGGATGTCATCTGGTCCCATAGAGGCTGTGTTTTGGCCTTGTAGAGGGCATTTTAAGACCTCCTCCTCGGAGATACTAGGTGTAGGTGAGGGACGGGTATTAGGGATGCATTGGGGTATATGTGGTGAGGACAGGGGAGTGACACTTTCACTGAACCTGTCAGACAGCAAGTTTGCTATACCTACAGGTTCTATATATGTAGTACCATTAACTACGAGTTCATTGCAAATCTGGGCCTTACGTTTGAGGTTACGCATGTAACTAAAGAATGCCTTGTCATTATCCTTAGTTAGGGAAGCTAATTTGGGTTTGTAGTTAGCTTTGGAGGACTTCACTAGGGGTCTTATTTGCTTGCCTAAGTTGAGAAGGGAGGAAGGGAGTGTTTCCGGTTTTGAGACTGCTCCTTCCTAATCTTAGACAGCAATTTCTTTCTCCTATTGAATAGCCTATTAATGGCAGTTGTCCACCAGCCAGGTTTGTTTTTCCTTGACGATCTTGCTTTGGTTCTATCAGGTATGGCAGAGTCAATACAATTGCACAGGTGCTTGTATAAACCATTGGTGTATAATTCAGCATAGGTGTCTGTTCCATCAGTGGGGGAGGGGCTATGAAGCTATTTATGTCGTCACATAAGAGGTTGTATTTGGCCTTGGAGAAATTTTTTTGTCTACTAGGTGTTGCTAAGGGGG
This sequence comes from Protopterus annectens, assembly GCF_019279795.1. Lineage (NCBI taxonomy): Eukaryota > Metazoa > Chordata > Ceratodontiformes > Protopteridae > Protopterus > Protopterus annectens. The sequence goes on along the minus strand of NC_056746.1, from coordinate 496,208,203 downwards.
GGGGGTGAACAGGCTTCACCTGCCCTTGACAAAACCAAATTGAGTAGGGTCCAGTCCCCAAGTTGAGGGCCAGTAGGCACTTCAAGTATAAGTATCACCCTGTTGTGTCTACCCCTTGTACATAACTTTTTAGTTAATAACTACAAAGTTTTAGGAGTAGTCCACAGACTGAACTGCAGTTACAGTGCACTTACATTATGACAGGTTTGTGTACCATTCCAAGTTGATTCACCTCACTGAGGGACATTCATAGCGAATGTTTGTGGGGTGTATTAGGAAGTGTTTGACACCTCACTGAGGGACATTCATAGCGAATGTTTGTGGGGTGTATTAGGAAGTGTTATCATGTGTGTGAGCAAATGTGGGTGGCTTGTTGGTGGATGTGGGTGCTTTTATGGAAATGTGTGGCAGTGCATTTGTAAATGTATTAGTGGTCACACTAAGAAGGATTGGGAAGTGAACATGTATGTGTTTGGGGGGGTGTATTTGGTTGTCACTGTGTGAGTATATATGAGAATGCCTGGGGGTCTGTGTGTGTGTGTGTGTGTGTGTGTGTGTGTGTGTGTGTGTGTGTGTGTGTGTGTTTCTGTGTCTGTCTTCATGTGTTAGAGCATGTCTGTCTGTGTTTTTTAATTTATCCAAGTCTTTTGGGTTTCTAATACCATGATGGGAATGGACCCAATTCCAAAGTCAAAGTATGATTAAAGTTAATGAAATTATTATTGTTTCAATCTTTGACGTCAGCCAGTAGTGTTCTTCACAGAACCCGCAATGTGTCCAGTAATGACTCCTTCTGCAATTCATATGGGGTTACATGGATTGGTAACATATCCAAATAGGATTGTAAATTTATAAGACCCATTGTTCCTACTACTATTGGAATTGTCTGGGTATCTTTCTTCCACATGGCTCTCATTTCTGCCTGCCGATCCTGGTATTTTTTGACTTTGTGTCTCTCTGTACGCAAGACACTGTAGTCACTAGGTATGACAATTTCAATGATCTATGCTACTTTTGTCTTCTTTTCTTGGACCACTATATACGATTTTCTAGCATCTATCTTTTTAACTGTTGGCAATGGGTGATCATATGTGATATAAACTTCATCATATTCTGTGATGCTTTGTGGCTAATGTTTCCATTGTTTTTCAGCCACTTCGATACCATAATGTTTGCAGAATCCCCAGTGCAACAGTCTTGCCACATTATTATGCCTCTCAATATACAGTCCTTCTGCCATTAGTGTGTTACAACCAGCAACAAGGTGTGCGACTGTTTCCAGTTCGGTTTTACAAAACCTATATTTGTCTGTTTCTCCCACATGTTCAATGGGCTTTGTACATCAGCATGTACGTAGCCCACTATCTTGGGCTGCCAATATTAACCTTTCATTTATTGGTTTAAATTTGCTTCTTTTTAACCATTCCTGCATTCATTCTTGATCAACACGAGGCTCTTGAAGTTTTCTATACTTGCAACTGTATTTATGTTTTTTCCACATTTCTTGCCTTCTCATCTGGTCCTTCACCTTATATTCTTTCATTTGTTTTTTGGCACAGTCAGTTGCTGCCTAGTTTTTATCCACTTCTGGTTTGATTTCCATTCCTGCTTGATGTTGATATGGTTCTGCCAGATTAATTAGAGATGTCATCTTAGATTTATTCTCCTCATGTTTCAAAACTTTCACTACATTTGTATCTTGTGAGGTCAGTAGATATGTGTGGAGTCCCACGACTGCAGATCTGTACATGTAATCAGTTTCAAGGAGGCCCAGCCCTCCTTCAGAATGGGGAATATATAATCTTGGCATACACTGATTTTTATCATTTGGTGAGCATGAAGCATCCTTCTTGTTTTAATATCCAGTCTATGCAACACTTTTTGGGGCCAGTCAATCACTCTAAGTTAGGACAGGAAGAACAAATTGATTTATAGCTTGGATCTTGTTCCTAGATGTCAGTGCTGTTCTCAGGATTAATTTAAGTCTTCTAAAGCATTCCTTACTGAGTTTTATTCACATTTGTTCGTATTTTACTGCTGATCCTTTATCATTTCACAAGTATTTATACACTCCCTCTTGCTCAAGTTCTTTTATATCACATTCTTGTCCTAAACTGATGTTTTCCTGGTGCTGTAGTTTTCTTTTTTTAAAGGTTGTTTTTGCACATTTATCAAGACCAATTGGCATTCCAGTATCATCTGGAAAAAGTTTTGACAACCTCCAGCTGTGCTTTCAGTTCCTCATCTGCTGAGCTATGCAGTTGTAAATCATCGACAAAGAGAAGATGAGAAGTCATTAGACTTGTTGTTTTCTAGGAGCCAAATTGTAGCCATGACCTAAGCTGTTAAGTAAACAGCTTAATGGATTAATAGCAAGGCAGCTTAGCAACAGTGACAGAGAGCCACCCTGGAATATCCCCCTTTGAATTCTTATCCCTGGGGTAATAAACTGTCCTTTATCGTGGCTTAAATGCAAAGTGGTCTGCCATTGTTTCATGGTTACTGTAATGTAGTCAATCTGTGTAGGGTGTATCTTATACATTTTTAAGCGCTCTTTTATCCACGAATGTGGGATACAATCAAATGCTTTTTTGTAGTAAATCCATGCCATACTTAGATTCTTCCTCTTTTTACGGTTCTCCACTATAGCTGTATTTAACAACAAATGATCCTTTGTTCCATATGACTTTCTTTTATTGCCCTTTTGTTCTACTGCCACTATTGAGTTTTCTTCTAAATGACTATAAACTCTGTCGGCGTCAAATCCCATGTATAGTTTATACGTCGTTGGAAGATAAGTTAGTGGGCTATAATTTTTAGGGTAGCTTGCAGATTCACTCTTAAGTAAGAGCATTGTTTATCCTGTTGTTAACCAGTGTGGTGTCTGTTTGGGGTGCGCATATAAATAGTTCTTACTCATGGCTAAATCCTCGTGCAAAGATGTTAATACTTTCAGCCAAAAGTTCGGTACTGCATCTGGGCCTGGGGTTTCCAGTTACAGGCTTTTCTTAACTTTGTATGTTAAGTTGTCTATCTCACCTTCATTCTTCCTGGATGGGTTCGGAGCCGATCCTCGGCTCCGACTCGGCCTTCTACTAAAGCCCGAGAGCTATTTACTGGCTCGAGGCCACCCCATATCCCACAATGCTTGGCGCTAGATACCCAGATCTCGTTTGCCGCTTCACCTACGAGTTTGCGTTTTTACTGGCTCAGGTCGTATTAATCCTTTTTTTCCTTTTTCAGCTAATATTTAACTGTATTTTTCTTAGAGATAGATTGTCTTTACTTTGTAGTATAGTTATACTGTGTATCCCCTAGTTTGTCCCACTTAGGAAACGCGTTTTCTGTTAGAGAGTTTCTACCACCCCCTTTGTTTCTTCTATATTAGTGTTTAGCCTTCTAGTTTTTTTGTATATTTTTATTGAGGTTGTTGTTATTATTAAGTGTGGGTGATAGTGATAGTTTTTTTCTGCTTATTATTGTTAGCTTATCTAGTGCGGGCATGTGAGCGTGTCTGTGTGTCTTGTTTAAGCGCTAGTGTAATTTTTCTCTCTTTGGTATCCCCGGGCCAGTATGTCCAAGAATACCAAAGTTTCAGGCTTCAAGAAGTGTGATTCGTGCTGTCAGAAGATGTCTCTGGCAGACGGTCACACTCCTTGCGTTTATTGCTTGGGTTCCCTACACCTGCAGGACTCCTGCTCAGTCTGTCATGCCTTCAGCCCAAGAGTCCTGCAGGAGTGTAGGAACAAGCTTATCTTGAGAGGCCTACTCAAGCCAGAGGGATCCCCGGCAAAGCCTCAGTCGGAGAAATCCTCAAAGCCCGCCAAGCCATCGGCTCCCAGTTTGGAGCCGTCGCCGGGCAGAGCATCTGCCTCCTCTTCGGCTCCGGCTGGAGCCAACACCTCTAGACCTCAATCAGCTCTGACTTTACTGTTGGAACCGTCATTGGGCCGAAAACGTTCTAGGTCTCCTTCCCTAGAATCGGTTTGCTCGGCTCCGAGGTCACCGTTGCTTCAGTCGGAATGAAGCCATAGGTCCCACTCCTCTCGGTCTTCCAGGTTATCCGACCATGACTTGGAGAGGGTGGTCACTAGACTACTTAAATCGCAGGCCCTGGCCAAGATGTTAACCAGCCCTTCTCAACAGACTGTGGCTGTCCCAGTGTCTTCAGCAGTTCCTCCTCCGACTCCCCTTTTGTGTTCGGAGCCGGAGCTGATTGAGGCTTGAATCTTGGAAATGTCAGGGCAATACAACACCTTTCAGCTCCTTCGTCGGCACCAATCTCTTCATTGGTTCCTTCCTTGGAGGGATCTGGGTGCCGGGGCTCCCTCGTTGGCTCCGAGGGGGCGAGTGGCATCGGACCCTTGTCTGACCCCATTCTCCCTCTCAGGGCTTCGGCACAGGTGAGCTCGGCCCTCACATCGGCTTTGGGGCCGTCCCTCATGGTGCCGGGAGGGGTTCGTGTCTCTTCGGAGCGAGGACCCTCTGCTCTGCCTGACAGGGGTGCCTTCAAGGTCATGAGGAGCATGCTGACTCCTGAGTTGGCTCCTCGATTGGCCCCTTTGGCTCCTCCCCCCATGGTGCCTGCATTGGTCTCTGTCCACCCTCCTGACCCCAAGCGTGGAGAACAGACGCTCCAGGCCGCCCCATTGGGCATATCTTCCTCTTCCGAGGCCTCCCCTGATCATTCAGAGGAGCCCCCTTGAAAGAGAAAATGTAAGAGGAAACATGTTGACTCCCCCAAGTCAGTCACGTCTGATACCAACTTGGAGGATTCGGAAGGGTCCCCAAGAACCCCCTCTGAGGATGTCTCTTTTTCAGACATCCTAGAGATCCTTAAGCAGAGGGGGAAATGGACTGCCCTTAACCCTTCTGAGGACGAGTCAGTGTACCTGGATGTGTTTGGTTCTCGCCCTTCCATCTCCTGGGTGTCTCCACCCTTCGACCCGCTCATGAAAGTGGTGGCTCGAAGGGCGTGGTCAGCCCCGGACACAGTGGAACCAACTCCCCGCAGGCCCACTAAGTTCATTACAGCCCCACCCGACAAACAATTTCTGACAAAAGGTGTCCCTGTTGATGCCATGGTGGTGGCAGCAGCCACTAAGAAGGAGTTGGCTGACCCTTCGCTGCCTGTCCATCCACCTAATAAAGAGTCTAGGACAATGGACAGGTACGGGAAGTGGATGTTTTCTTCAGCGACCCTTTCCATGCGGTCGCTGAATTATCTGTGCCATTTCACCCGCCTTCAAAATGATCTTCTCAAGGAACTGGGTGATACCCTTCAGGATCCATCAGCTGTGGGGACTCAGGATAAGATTAACTCCCAGCTGGCAACTCTTAACTCTATCATCAGCTCCTCCATGCGGCTCATTTCTTATGCAGCTGATGGGGCGAGTAGGGCCGCAGGTACAGGCGTGGCTTTGAGAAGACATGCCTAGATGTGGTTATGTAACTTTGCTGACCCCTTTAAGGCATCCTTCACCAATACCCCCTTTGATGGTTCGGCTCTGTTTGGACCACAGGTGAAGGATACCCTTACCAGGTGTGAGCAGGAAGGCAAGACTCTCTCTGCTGTGGGAGTCCGTTTTTCTACTCCCTCTAGACCATACCCTATAGGTCAGAAGAGTGGAAAAATGTGGTTTCAGAAACCCCAGGGAGTCGTGCCTGACACACGTGGTGAGTTTCCCTCCAGGGGCAGAGGAGGGAACAATAATAGATGCCGCTCGAGGGGCAGAGGGGTTCTGCAAAATCAGGGTAGCAGAGAGTCTTTCTCTGACAAACCCTTTCAGCACCTCTGAGGGGCTGCCCGACTGTCCACCTTCGGAGGCAGTCAGGGGAAGATTGTCACTGTACCCAGAAGCCTGGCAACTCCTCACACAAGACAAATGGGTACGGTCCATCATATCCGAGGGTTACAAAATCCCCTTTGTCCACACCCCTGTACAAACAACCAAGTCCCTTCCAGATGTTCCACCCGGTCTAAGGGAACAAGCAGTGCTAGAAATTTCAAAACTGCTAAAAAAAAAAGGGCCATCCAGGCAGTCCCAACAGACCAGCAAGGATCCGGGATTTACTCCAAGTTCTTTTTTGGTACCAAAAAAGACAGGGGACTGGAGACCCATTTTGGATCTCAGCAGGTTAAACAAACCTGTTCAAAGAACGAAGTTCCAGATGGTCACGCTTCAGTCCATTCTACCCTTTTTGGGTCAGGACAATTGGATGTGCTCCATAGACCTTCAGGATGCGTACTACCATATCAAAATGGACAGATGCTCCAGAAGGTTTCTCCGCTTCCGGCTGGGAGCCAGTCACTATCAATTCAGAGCCCTGCCCTTTGGTCTCACCACAGCCCCCAGGGTGTTCACCAAATGCATGGCAGTGGTTACGGCTCACCTGAGACGGCGAGGATTCCAGGTGTTTCCATATCTAGATGACTGACTCCTTACTGCATCCACCAGGCATCAGCTACTGTGAGCCAGGGATTATACCATCCAAACTTGCTCTGAGCTAGGTATCTCAATAAATTTCGAAAAGTCTGCATTGTCGCCTTGTCAATCTATAACCTTTATAGGCGCAAGATTAAATACAAAAGAGCTGTCTGCAAAACTTCCTTTAGAAAGAGTATCAGACATTCGTCGACATGTGCAGGTCTTACTACAGTGCAAGAGGATTCAGGCCAGATTTGTACTGAAAACTTTGGGTCTCATGCAGATTCTTCAGTGGATGCTTTTTACCCAATGGTCTTTTCAACAACTTCCGATGTCTCACAACATAATAATCACTCAATCATGCAAAGACCACCTGGCTTGGTGGATGGTCTCCCCTCTAGTACTTCAGGGCAGACCGTTTGTTCTTCCTCCTCCTGTTGCCACGGTGACCACGGATGCCTCCCTGATCGGGTGTGTGTGTGGGGGGGGGTATTTTCAGGGCAGGACTGTCCAGGGCAAGTGGCAACCTCTAGAGTACCACCTGCACATAAACAACTTGGAGATGAGAGCGGTGCTTTTAGTGTTGCAAGCTCTTCAGGACTCTCTACCCACCGGGACTATTGCAATTCAAACAGACAATATGTCTGTAGTGTGGTACATCAACAAGCAGGGCGGAACCAAGTCCTATCCCTTATGTCGAGAAGCACTCAGACTCTGGCAGTGGGCGATCTCCTCTCAATGGTTTCTGATAGCAACGCACATCCCCGGGAAGTCCAACGTCATAGCGGACAGGCTAAGCAGAGCTATTCTCATGCCTCATGAGTGGTCTCTCAATCAGTCAGTAGCGGACACAATTTTCCACAGATGGGATCAACCTTGCTGCAACCTTTTCACAACTCCTCTCAACAGCAAATGTGACGATTTCTTCACCATTTCCCCCTCCCCGGCCACTCCCCCAGAGATGCTCTAGTTCACGATTGGCCCCGGGGTCTTCTGTATGCTTTCCCACCTTTTCCCCTAATTCCCAAACTAATTCAGAAGGCGACCGCATTGGGATCCAGGATGATCCTCATTGCCCCTTACTGGCCTTGACAAATTTGGTTCCCATTCCTGCATCGTCACCTGCTGGAGCAGCCTTGGAATCTGGACCCAGTGCCAGACCTCTAGGTCCATCAGTCGGGCGGGCTGCACCAATCCCTTCAGTCTCTCAACCTCACAGCTTGGTTGCTCCACTTCCAACCTTAGCCAGGCTTCCACGTATTTCTCAGCCGTTGCGTGAAATCAACCTTTCTTTGCACAAATCTATTACAAGGAGGACTTATGCTAGTAAGTGGAAACATTTCTCTTTTTGGGCAGAGGCTAGAAATATAGACCCCTTTACAGCCCCTGTCCATCACGTTCTAGATTTTTTAGCAGAACTTTTTCGAGCTGGTTCCTCGTCTGCCACCATTAGGGTCCAATTGGCTGCTATCGCAAATTTCCACACTGGCCTGTCAGAAACCAGCATCATGTCCCACAAACTTTGCAAGGCCTTTCTTAAAGGGACTATTTTACTTAGGCCCCCGGTCAGAGATCCCCCACCTCCGTGTGATTTAAACCTGATATTAGCTTCCTTGATTCTCCCTCCTTTTGAACCTGCGGCCTCCTGTTCTTTAAAATTACTCTCCTGGAAGACTCGCTTTTTAGTAGCCATCACCTCAGCTAGGAGAGTTTAGGAATTTCAAGCCCTCTGTATTCATCCTCCTCATCTTGTGTTTCACAAGGATAGAGTTTCACTCAGGACTAATCCTTCTTTTCTGCTCAAGATACCTTCCGAGACAAACCTGAATCAGGCTGTTGATTTACCTGTCTTTTTTCCTAACTATTCAAACAAAGCTGAACAAAAGTTATACCAATTGGACGTTCATAGGCAATTACGTTTTTATTTGGATAGGACTAAACAGAGAAGAAAATCAGACCAGCTCTTCCTGTCCTATGCTGAGGGCAAACAGGGCCTGCCAGTTTCTAAAGCAATCTTATCCAGGTGGTTGGCCTCTATTATTACTTTGATTTATCAACTGAGACATAAAGAACTCCCTACAAAACCAAAATCTCATTCCACCAGAGCGTTAGCTACTTTGGTAGCTTTTCAAGCAAGACTACCAGTGGAATCTATTTGTGCTGCAGCCACATGGGCCGCTCCTCATACTTTCATTTCACATTATAAGTTGGATATGGCCTCTAGGAGTTGAGCTGATTTTGGTTCCACTGTGCTCAAGAGTCTGTTCCGATGAGCCACCCAGGACTAAGGTGCTAGGGACGCTGTCCTATCCAGCAAGAATGAAGGCGAGATAGACAACTTAACATTAAGAAGTTATGTACCTACCATAACGTTCCATGTTAGTTGTCTTCTTCTCGCCTTCTTTCTTGCGTCCCACCCTCCATCCCCCTAGCCTGGACAGACTGAGAAGAGTCCCTTTTTGAGGCCTTCTTCCTCTGGCTGAGTCTTATCTGGGTTACGTCCTCCTCTGTTTTAGTACTGTAGGTAAACCTTGTAGTTTGGACGGGTGTCCTTAAAATTTTGTTCTATGGTGTTAGCTCTGCCAAACGAGATCTGGGTATCTAGCGCCTAGCATTGTGGGATATGGGGAGGCCTCGAGCCAGTAAATAGCTCTCGAGCTTTAGTAAAAGGCCGAGTCGGAGCCGAGGATCGGCTCCGAACCCATCCAGCAAGAAAGAAGGCGAGAAGAAGACAACTAACATGGAACGTTATGGTAGTTACATAACTTCTTATTCCACAAGTATGTGCAGTCACTGATACTGGTTATGTACTCTATTGCTATTATTAAGTATGTTACATTGTCCTGATTGTGTGTTTATCTTTTAACTATGCAATGCTTACTGTCATTTAAGCTTTCAGCATTTCTTCCTCTGTAGTCACTGTAAATTGACCCAGTCAAGTTGGTCTAAGTCAGTTAAGAAAATGTAGTTAATAAGTAATTGAGTAAGAGAAAAACATATCTTGATAAAATAAGTGCAAAGGAGATCAAATACAGATATCCTGACTTTAATCTATTCCTGATGTTTTTTTTTTTCAGTGGTATCCAGAGGTGCGCCACCATTGTCCCAGCACACCTATCATTCTTGTGGGCACCAAACTTGACTTGAGGGATCAAAAAGAGGCCATTGAAAAACTGAGAGAAAAGAAACTTTCTCCAATCACTTATCCACAAGGACTTGCCATGGCAAAGCAAATTAGTATGTTGCTTTTCTTCTTGGAGGATCATGCTTCTATGTTACATTGTCTGTTTTGTACCAGTAAGGAACATCTGAGCTGAGAGTGGGGGTTGTTTGTTTCCAAATGTCATTTTAATGAAGGAAATTGAGGAGAATGTTTGATTAATTCAGAAACAAGACTTTCAAATGAAATCCAAGACATTTAATGCTGCCATCATTTCAGCAGTGATATACAACATATAAACTTTCTTAGCCTAGTAAAGCATCAGAACTGGGCAGTTTCTTTACTTGTGCAACTCTGAGTTAGTGTGTGTTGGTCTGTCTCATTGTAATTTACAAAGGCTGAGCATTGTAGACCCCCCTTGTCTAAAGCAGCATTAGTAGGTAATCATATCAGTTGGTTGGACTGCACAAAATCAAATTGGTTGCTGGCTACATATGGGCTAAACTTCTGCAGTTTTAACAGTCTTTGACAGATAAGCTTTGTATTCTTTATTGTATTTTATTTTGGTTCTATTTTCCATACATTTTATAAAATAGTGTAGTCTCTTAATATGTGTTCTAATAGTAAACAAATATTGCATTTGATGTTGTTAATCTTTATTCGTTCCTTACCGATGGGTCTCGGTTCAGTCCTCGGAACCGACTAGGCCGATATAACTAGCTCGCGCCAGCCAAAAACTCTTGAGCTAAGTTTTACCCATAGTGTCCCTCTCCTCATCTCCCCAGATCTCGTTTGCCACGTAGTACTCAACACATATCAAGCCAGCTCTCAGCTAAGTAGTTGTGATTTTTTTCCTAGAAAAATATTCTTGCCATCATTGCTATTCCTCCCTTTTTTCTCCCCTTTCTTTATCCCTTCTTAACATCTTGTTCCTAAAGAACTTGCTGAAGAAAGTTTGACTGTCCATTCTCCGAACAGAGAGTTCTGGATGATAGACAGACTAGGGAAGTGGACTTGCGCTTCAGCAACCTTCGCCATACAGTAGCTGAACTATCTGGCACATTTTACCTGTCTTCAGAGGGACCTGATTACAGACCTTTCAGGAACCTTGGCAGGGGTACTGCTTGATGAGGTACATGACAAGGTTGCCTCTTGGCTTGCCACCGTAAAGTCTATTTCGAACTCCTCAATGCAGTTGATCACCCATACAACCGAGGGGGCAGCCAGAGCAGCCGGTTCAGGCGTTGTCATGAGACGTCATGCCTGGATGTGCTTGTGTGACTTTACTGACCCCTTCAGGTCTACATTCACCAATGGTTCTTTTGATGAGACCTCTTTTTTTGTCCCAAAAGTTAAAGACACTTTAGCCAGGTGTGAGGAGGCTGGAAAGACCCTGTCTGCCATGGGCGTATGATTTTCCACCCCTCAATGATCCTATACCAGGAATCAGAGAGGTGGGAAGATCTGGTTCAAGAAATCCCAAGGGCCTTTCAGTGACACATGTGGTGAGCCCTCCCACCGGGGCAGAGGGGGAACTCATCTGGGAGATGCCCTTTCTGTGGCAGATGGGGCCCGCAAAACCAGGGCTCCAGGGATTCCTTCTCTGGGCAGCCCTATTAGCGCTCCTGAAGAACAGCTGATTGCTTACCTCTGGAAGCAGTCAGGGGACGTTTTCCCCTGCACCACTTGGCCTGGCATTCAGTAACATCAAATTCCTGGGTGCAGACAGTAATGATCACAGGTTATCATATCCCCTTCCCCAAGCCACTAAGGTGAATCCCCAATGTTCCATCCAGTCAGAGGGATGCAGCAGCACAAGAGGTTCTAAAGCTGCTGGAAAACAAAGAGTCATCCAAACAGTCCCACCAGACTAAATAGGATCTGGATTCTACTCAAGGTTCTTTTTAGTGCCAAAAAAGACAGGGGACTGGAGGCCAATTTTGGACCTCAGCATCCTAAACAAGTTCATCAGACAAACAAAATTCCAGAAGGTCAAGGTTCAGTCTGTCCTTCTATTTCTGGAAAAAGATGATTGGATGTGCCCCATAGATCTTCAGGATGCGTACTACCACATAAAAATGGACAAACAATCCAGAAGATATCTCTGCTTCTGGCTGGGAGCCAATCACTACCAATTTTGAGTACTGCCCTTTGGTCTCTCCACAGCCCCCAAGGTGTTCATCAAATGCTTGGCAGTAGTAACAACTCACTTGAGACTGCAAGGATTCTGTATGTTTCCATATCTAGACGATTAGCTCCTTACCGCTCCAACAAAGAGTCTACTGCTTCAAACCATACCCTATACTCTAAAACTGGCAGACATACTAGGAATCTCAATAAACAAGGAAAAGTCAAAGCTGGTACCTGTTCAATTCTTAAAGTTCATTGGTGCGACGATTGACACAAAATCCTGCCTAGTCGCTCTACCTCATCACAGGTTACTAAGGTTGAGATCTCAACTCCAAGTGATACTCTCTCAAAACCTAGTTCCAGCTCGATTGGTCTTACAACTTTTGAGTTCCATGGCGGCAAGCATCACTCTGGTCCCACTAGCGAGATCCCATGTGTGGCTGCTTCAGTGGCTCCTAGCATCTCAGTGGTCTATAATGACACACCCAGTGTCTTACCCAATCTGCATAAGAAACCGATGCAAACAAGATCTCAATCGGTAGATGAAGTCAGAAGACGAGTTATGGTGTCGTCCTTTTTCACCCCCTCAACCCAAAGCCATAGTGACCATGGACACCTCCTTCATAGGGTGGGGGTAGGGCATTTTCAGGGAAGAACCATTCAAGGCACTTGGTCCCCCTTAGAGGCCAATTTGCATGTCAATGTCCTAGATCTGAGGGCAGTATTTTAACTTTCTTAGCCTAGTAAAGCATCAGAATTCCAAGCGGCCCTCCCGTTGGGGACAGTTGCTATCCAATCGGACAATATGTCAGTAGTCTGGTACATCAACAAGCAAGGAGGAAACAGATCCTCCCCATTATGTCAGGAAGCCCTGAGAGTGTGGCAATGGGCAATAGATTCTAACTTCTTTCTCTTAGTAATGCACATTCCCGGGAACTCCAAAGTGATTGCAGACAAGTTGAGTAGAAACATTCTGATGCCTCATGAGTAGTCTCTAAATCCCATAGTAGCGACACAAGTATTTCGTTGTTAGGGGTCAGCCTTGCTACTATCTCTTTGCCTCTCCCTCAAACCACAAATGCAGCAGCTACTTCGCCCTGATCTCCCCTCAGGGGAGTCACTGAGAGATGCTCTGATACACGATTGGTTCTCGGGTCTACTTTATGCCTTTCCGTCTCTTCCCCTCATTCTGCACTTCTTAAAGAAAGCACAACAGTTGAGAAGCAAAGTAATCCTCATTGTACCCTATTGGTCCTGCCAAGTCTGGTTCCCCTTTCTGTGGCCTCACCTGGTTCACCGCCAGTGGACTCTGGATCCAACCCCAGGACTCTTGTCTCATCCACAGGAGCTGGTCCGTCCCGACCTACCAAGTCTCAAACTGACCGCTTGGTTTCTTCACTTCCTCTGATTGCCAGGAAGAATAACCCATCTTCCCCAGTGTGAAGGATACTTCTGGCCTCTCATAAACCATCCACCAGGAAACTTTATCATAGTAAATGGAACAGGTTTGTGATCTGGGCTAAAGAACATGGACTAGACCCCTTTTCAACCCAGATCCATAAGGTCTTAGAATACTTGTCAATTTTACTTCAATCAGGAGCCTCAACCTCTACCATCACAGTTCACTTAGCAGCTATCTCCAATTTTCATAATAGTTCTAACGATTTCTCATTAATGTCCCACCATCTCTGCAAAACCTTCCTAAAGGGAGTCATGCATTTAAGACCACCTCTTAAAAATACCTTTGAACCTTGGAACTTGACAATAGTCTTTCAAGCATTAACTAGTCAACCATTTGAGCCTTCAGCCACATGCAACATAAAGTTATTATCCTGGAAGACCTTATTCTTGGTAGCTGTCACCTCAGCCAGGGGACTATCAGAGTTGCAAGCTTTGTGTGCAAATCGCCCATACATCATTTTCCACAAAGAGAGAGTATCACTTCCGACTAATACCTCCTTTCTACCCAAGGTTATTTCAGATTCAAATCTCAACCAGTCCATTGATTTGCCAATTTTCTTCCCAAACTTTTCTAACAAAGGTGAATACCTTTTACATTTGCTAGATGTACATAGACAAATATGTTTTTACTTAAACAGAACAAAATCATTCAGGAAATCAGACCAGCTATTCATATCATTTTCAGGCCTAAGATTGGGCAAGTCAGTTTCCAAAGTCACTTTATCAAAATGGTTAAGAGATTGTATTACCTTTGTCTATCAACAAAACAAAATACTTCTACTAACTAAAGTCAAGGTTCACTCCACAAGATCAGTGTCCACTTTGGTGGCCTTTCATTCTAGAGCCTCTATGGAAGACATTTGCGCAGCAGCTACCTGGGCAACATCTCATACCAGGGACGTCGGGAAGCGTACTGACTGTACGCACTTCAGTACAGTTTTTGTAATGGAGGGGTAGCAAACAGGCACTAGGACCCAGGGCATACCTCTCAACCATACTCATTTTTTTACGTATTTTGAGGCAAAATAATGGGGTGCTACGCAAGGGTGGCCGCAGGCAGGTGCAAGGGGGTGCACTTGCACCCCCCTTTAATCGGCTGACCAGGACATTAATTTTCTTGTAATTAAAAAAAAAAGTTTTGTTTTTTTTTTAAGGGCATTCCTCTTTAAGAATGCCCTTTAAGCAACAATTGGAAAAAAACAAAAAAAACAAAAACTCTGAAGTCTTTAAGGAGGACCAGTGTTTGCTTGTGTCGCAAACTGAAATCGTAAAATTTTAAAACTTCCGTTGCCTGGCCCATTCAAACGGAAAGTACGAATTGCCTCCTGCTCTTAATCTTTTTCCCTGACTTTCTTGCAGGTAAGGAGATGCTGATATATGTTGCTGGGGGATTTTGTTTCCGCTCTACGTATGTTGAGATCGTGTTTCTCTGGATATATACTGCTGAGGGAATTTTGTGGGAAAGTCGCACAAGCATTCATCTCATGAATTAGGGAAACAGCAAGTAAAAATCAGCTAAAGCAACGTAACACATTTTAGACTACAAATAAGGAAGGTCAGTGTAGACGAAACCATGTGTTGCAGGTAGGACAACACAATTCTGAGTACAGATACGAGGCAACACTGAGTCACCTTCAGTTTCTGAGTATCAGGAGGAAATGGCTTAGTTTTTAATTTAAATTAAAATAGATAATATTGCACTGCTTTCACACTCTGAAATTAAACATCTAGGCAGTTCAATGGCTTAGAAATTTGTAAACTGTAAAACAATAATAATTTGACAATGCAGTTAATTAAGAAAATGTTTTTTTGTGTATATGTTTTTCTATATGGTTGCTTGACAGACAAAAAGCGTAGTTTGGATAAAAAAAATTGAATACTGGTGTGGTCAGTTAAAGAAGAGTATGTTTAAAACTCATTTACAAGACTGGGAGACATGACTCTGTCTTTTAAGAAGTTGCTCACTTATTTATGCAAAATAATTCTAGAAAAAGTTATAAATTGTGTTTTAAGAAAATATTCTGAACAGGCTTGTGCACTACTTAGGATTAAAGATGTAAAACACAGAAGATCATATGCTGAAACAGTTTCCAGTAATTGATTTGTGTCTATATGACTGGGTGCATTTTAAATTAAGCAACAATTTAGAAATACATAATGTGTTCTAAATGCTTTTGGCTATGCAGTAAAAACATTAAAACATTGTCTGGTTTAAGCTGGATCAGAATCCTGACACAAAAATATCAAGAGGTAACATAATGTAATTAGCAGTCTGGGCATTGAGCCTAGTGGACAGACAGATTTAGTCACAGCAGGTCAACTGGCATGCATACAGTTTTCTATAGCATGTTTGCAACTTACTGAGTTGATGGTTGTTATGTCACTGTTGAAGACATCAGGAATGAGTATTATTGTTTGAGCTAGCTAGTTTTATGTAAAAATGTCCAGAAAACTGCTAACAAGTGAATTTAGATAGTTTAATTTATTCAGTATTTGTTGCTCCATTAAGGACTATGCAGTTATGTCTGTTTAGCTTTAACTGAGACAGGAAGGGGAAAGATAAATGCTGACCACCAGCAATTTTAATGATATATCCAGTGAAGAGGCAGAATCAAGGGTGCCTGCAAGACAGGGGCAATTATCCAGATTTTTGCCTCATATTTTCAGTTTGTTTCTCATAAAATTTTTGTCTCTGACAAATCATTGAGGACCGAAGTCAGAAAATATTGGCAGACATTTCAGCTTTAGACTTCATATCTTTTAGAAAATGCATACTAATGCAAAACATGTTGTTCTATCCACTTTCTAAGGAGGAGTAGCAAGTTGCTACGTACGGATTCAGAGTATGTCAGCACTTGACTGTTTTTATGTAAGGCGATTAGGGGCATATTTTATGTGGTCTCCATTCTTTGATGGATTTATATGTTCAAAACACAAAGCAAGGCTGTTACTTGAACCCTGACCTGGCACAAAACAAGGGGCTTACTATTTTTTTTTTGTGAATGATTTTTATCAACTGCATTGGATGGAGCATTTGGTTGAGATTTTAAATATGCTAAATGTAAGTAATGTGAGGGGCATCTTAAGATAACTTTTACAATGATAAGTTATCATCATGCTTTCACAAGTGGTCTTTTTATAAACAAGGTGGACTGGGAATTATGGTGAATAGTGGAATCCTGTGGAGAAATGCACCATCTTCCAAAGTGAGACAAGTGTGTGAATTTCATTGATGTAGCATACACTTTGATGTTTTTGACTTGCAAACGTGAGATGAAATTCAGATGTTTTTGATGAATGTTGCTTGTTTTGAGGAAGTTTTAAGAAAACATCAGAATCTATGTGAAAACTAAATACAACCTCAGTTCTTTTCAGGAGCTATGAGTGCAACTTTGTAGCATGCTCACTTTTGTAAGTGTAAGAAAGTGAAGTACTCAAGAGATGTGTACGATATTTTAAGTATACCACTGGTGGGGATGGTGTTTCTTATGCAGGGGGTTTATACTCTGCAGAACCACTGACTCTATTAAAGTGTCAAGTCCCAAATGGGAAAAATGCTTAGTCTTTCTGGAGACACTGGAAAACATGAAGGTCCTACCGAACACCCTGATATTGGGCGATTTCAATTACCCTACCGTTAACTGGGAAAACTACTCAAGTACAAACTCCCAGGTCCAGCGCTTCCTGGAATTTATCAACTCAAATGCCCTGGATCAGCTAGCTGGTAAACTCCCCTACCAGAAGTGAAAACATATTGGACCTGGTCATCACCAACATGGGCGACAGGTGTTCCACACCAGAGGTCAACCTATCACTGGTTAGATCAGACCATAAACTAATCACTCTGGATGTCCACACCCCACCACCACCCCCAACTAAGGAAACCACAGTAAAAAGCTTTTCTAAAGCAAACTTCACCTTACTTAAGACAGAGGTGGTAAGTTTCACAGCCCCCACGCTAAAGGATAACACTGCCCAAGATGCAGAAACCTTTACAAATGCACTCTATGAGCACCTACAAGGATGCATGGATCATGCCATCCCTAGCAAAATCAAGACTCACTCCCCTAAGAGAAGGAACCCAGTCTGGTGGACCCTTGCCATAAACAGGCTATACAATAGAAGGAGGAAACTAGTTCAGAAAAAAGCAAATCCCAAGAAGGAAAGACATCCCTGATCAGTATCAGTAAGAAACTAAGGTCCCTCATAAAATCATCCAAGGCTAACTTCGAAAGAAAAATAGCCAAGGATTTGAAAGATAACCACAAAGCCTTCTTTAGCTATGTCAAGAATCTAAATGGCAACTCGCAGATATGCTCTGAGCTAGTGCAAAATAGCACAAAATATACTGAACCCACTGATATTGCCAACATCCTGGCAGATAGATTCAGTGCAAACTTCACCCCCCTCTCACCCCCAAAAGGGCCCACAACAATACTTGAAAAGTGTAGTGTCCCGGAAATCACAGACGCACAGGTGAAAACAGCCCTTTCAAAAGCCAAAAGCATAGTGTCAATGGGGCCAGATGGTGTCCCAGGCTGCGTCTTGCACGAACTACAAAATGAACTAACCCCCCCCCCCCACCTAAACACACTGTTCAACCTCAGCCTCTCCACAGGTTACATGCCCATAGAATGGCGCTCAGCAATGGTTATTCCACTCCACAAAGGAGGGGCCATAACTGACCCTGGTAACTATCTCCCCATAAGCCTGACTAGCCTGGTCTGCAAGGCTATGGAGCGCATCATCATGGAACTCATTAGCAAAGACATTGGGCCAGATTCACAAAGGCTTGCACAGAGTCTAAGATTAGAGTAAGATTCCAGACATCCAATATGTCTGCCGAGCGATCCAGCAACAGCCGTCAGGGGTGTGCATGAGAGCTCCTAAAACTACTCTTGCACGGACAGTGTTATGTTATGCAAATTACCTCATTGGTGCTGAAAGCTATGCAGATGAGGTAAATTTGCGATCCAGGAAACACTAACCTGTCCGAGTAAGAGTAGAGTTATTTGCAGAAATGTACTCCGTTGGTAACGGAGTACCATTCTGCAAATAGCAAAACGGAGGTATGACAGCTCCAAATAAAGGATGCATCCATAGATGAGGAAGCATGCCAGTGGCCAAATATAAGGCCATTGGCATTTTAACCTGTTGCAAAATATTAAAAATAATTTTTTCCCCCGATCTCCGATGTTTAAGTGTAGTGCAGTGCCACGCAAACGTGCGGTGCTATAAAAACCATGGGGAAAAAAAGCCAAAAATAGGCATTTTATTAAAAATATTCCTCTGCCATGCAGGTGAATGGCAGGCTGAAGACAACATGGCTACTGAGTAGTGGTTGCTAAGGGGGGAAGCTCAGTTTGAGAGATGTAACCAAGCATTAGTAGGCAATCCTATGCAAATGAGGATAAGGATAGTGAATCCCAATTTTCCCTGCCATTTGAACCATGTCCCTAGAGTGTAAGTGTAGGATTAGGGGAGTAGTAGAGTAGAAGATAGGTGACATCATGAGGGGGTATGTATCAAAGACTGTAAGCTTATTGGAGCAGAGTGGCATGTGTTTGCTGTGAGTTACTCAGGACTGAAAGAGGCGTGTCTACAGTTGTCTTAACTGAAACCCAGAACCCGAAGGTGTACGCCATGGATATCACTAAAGTTTCTTGCAAAGATGCTTTCACTGTGTGCGCGCCTGTAAACCCATCTAAGCCTGTATGTGCGTGTGTGCACCCGTGTAAGCCTGTGTAAGGCTGTCTAAGCCTATGTTCGCACATGTGCACCTGCCTAAGCCTGTGTAAGCCTGTGTGCATGAGTGTGCGCTTGCGTGCGCGTGTTTGCGCGGCGCTGCCCCCAGTGGAAACAGAAAGGGAAAAGGAAGGAAAAGAAGTAGTAGGAAGTTAACTAAGGAGAACTAGCAGAGCTACCAGGTGAAATCAATCAGAATCAGCCAATTACACAGGCAGTACACTAGCCCAGCCCAGCCCAGCACTTAAAACTCTGCAAACAACATTCCCCCATGTTTTTCTCAGAAACACTGCAACATTGCAGTCTACAAAGAGAAGTGAAAACTTAAAAAGCTTAACTGAGACAAAAAATGTTAGGGGCTGCCATTGCTATTATAAGGCAACATGTGCAAAATGCTGAGGGTGGTGCCATTGCGAATGCTGCTGAGCAAGCCACAGTGAGGAGACGGAGAAGAGTGTACAGACCCATGGTAACCTACCAGGGGCTACATGAGATGGAGATTGTGGAGCACTATAGAGTGGACAGAGATCTCCTGCAGCAAATTGATGAGCTGTGCAGGCCACGCCTCACACACAGAACCAACAGAGGGGAACCCATCCCAGTGAAAACCAAGGTATGTGTTGGCCTATGAATACTAGCAACAGGTACCTTCCAGAGACCAACTGGTGATATGATGGGGATTTCACAGGCATCAGCATCCAGGGTACTTCACTAGTTCCTGAATGCCATGTCAGCACATGTCGGTGATCATGTATATTTCCCCAATTCTCGTGAGGTATTGGCCAGCAATATGTGTCTCTTCCAGCAAATAGTGGAATACCCTGAGGTAGTGGGTGCAATTGACTGCACGCACATACACATCAAAGCACCAGCTGGTGAGCAGGTTAGGGCCCACATCAACCGCAAGGGCTTCCACTCCATCAACTGCCAGGTCGTGTGCGATGCCCAGGGCATAATACTGAATGTGTGTGCTGGCTGCCCTGGAAGCTACCACAATTCCCATATCTGGCATCTGACGCAGCTGTACCAGACATTTGCCAATGGGGACATTCCTGACGGTCACCTAGTGGGGGATGCTGGATACGCACTGGAGCCGTGGCTGATGACACCCATCAGAAATGCACGCACACCTGAACAAGAACTCCATAATTAGGCACACACACAAACATGAAATGTAATTGAGCATGTGTTTGGGATGCTCAAGTCACAATTCCGGTACCTGGACACATCTGGTGGATTCTTGCAGTACTCACCAGCTACATGTACCCAAATTGTCATGGTATGTGCCATGCTACACAGTATGATCCTGCGAAAACAGCTTCTGCAGGAACAGCATGGGGCAGGGCCGAACAGCCCCCCACCATTGCCAAAGCCTGCACAGGCACAGCGTGACTTGGAGGAACAACAACCTGAGCCTGTCCCAGTAGGCAGAAGGAGGCGTGCCCAGTATGCCTTGGCCTTGGCAAAGAGGCAACGCATAGCACATACACTGGCTCAGTAAGAACCCTGGAAATTATACCTCTCTCTGACTCGCACATAAAATAAAAGGGATGCCTAACTTGACACTACTTGTTTCCACACATGTATAGGGAGTGTACTATGTGCATCCGACATAGGCAGCCCTGCAGTACCACCTGAGGCATGATTGACATGTTTTAAGCAATATAAAGCAGTGCTAAGCAGCTTTTACCACTATTTAGTATATGTAAACAAAATTGCCTGCGCTAACTAGTGCAACGTCGGGCAACGTTGAGCAATGCTGGGCAAGGTCGAGCAAAGTTAGGTAAACATGCTCATATCTGCTTTACTGTTCTTTAAGCAGTCTGGTCTGCCCAGCATGAAAATAAAAAGCAGTGACAGGGCTCGAACCTAGGATACTGTGCACTATAGTCACAGTACTGAACCACTAAGCCATGACAGCATTTCAGTGGCACAGCCACAGCAGGACAATTCTACACTAATGCAAACACAAAGAAATGCTGTAGCATGCCCCTAAAGAAGAATATGGGTAACCTCCCCCACAGGCCTATGCAGACAGAGAACAGCAGGCCAGGCGGTGTGATGTGGGTTGGGTAGGCTATGAAATCGCAATCTAATGTATGTGATGTACGTGACAGTGGACGCTAAGATCTGTAGTACAGTAGTATGCCTCAAGCCAGTACGATAGGCAACAGCACAGACTGAAATGGAGTACCTTACATAGCAGTGGAGGCCTAGCAAATGTGTATAAGTGTCAGGTGAACCCCTCATCCTATGTACACCCACAGTAAAAAGCAGGTGTGCCCCGGGTAGAAATGTACAAAGAATAGCTGTCCCCCCTGTATGTAGAAATCTTGATAAGTCTATGCAAAGTATCTCGTGGAAGCCCTGCAGGCACAGCATTATCCCTGTTGATTTATGACACAAAGGTGAGCCCTGCTGTAAAAATACAACTTGATTTTCCACACACATATAGTATAAATGTCTATAGTGGCCGTGCTCACACACTTCAACAAATGTAGTGGATTTCATTCAGCATCACACTGAAAGGTCATACTGGGCATGCTCACACACTTAAATAAACAAAACAAATGTCAGGCTACAACATACTGAAAGGTCATACTGGGCATGCTCACACAATTAGGCTAAATATGGAGGTGATAATAAGGGATATATGGACAAATGTGGTTAGTCATCTCTACTTCCAGAAACACATTCACAAAGTGCTTAGAAAATCATGCTATGTGTTCACACAACCTGCCAAGGTCTGTGCATGTAGGTCAAAGGAGGTTCCCTCTACTCATCAGTCATCAGACCCGTCAGAGAGTACCACAACACACTTGTGATGAATCCGACTAGGCACCGTCAGCAGCTGGAAAGACCAGTGAAGTACCTCAACAAGAGGATTACTGGCCTCAAACAGTTGCCCCATGCAACAAGACTGAATTTAACCCAATCTGTACTCTGTTGCATACTATCTACTCAGGAGATCTCTGCAAAACAGACAGGTCCATGTCATGGCAACACTCAGATCTGTTCTGAGTTACAGCTCAATGGCACTAAATATACAGACCCAACTGATATTGCCAACATCCTGGCAGATAGGATCAGTGTTAACCTTACCCCCCTCTCACCCATGAAAGAGCACATCACTATAATGGAAGACTGCAAAGTTGCTGTCATCATGGCTGCACAGGTAAAAAACATTCTCCAAAGCCAGTATCACAGCAGCCATGAGACCAGATAACCTCCCAGGCTGTGTTCTACACAAACCACAGAACGAACAGGCACCACACCGACTTACCATGTTCAGTCATAGCCGCACCTCAGGCTTTGTGCCAGCTGAATGGTGCACAGCAACGGTTATCCCACTGCACAAGGGTGGAGACACCATGGACCCCAGGAACTAGCGCCCCATTAGCCTGATGAGCCTGCCCTTCAAGGCCATGGAATGTATCATCATACAACTTATAAAAAATACAGTTGTAATCCCCAAACCCTGGACCACAACCATGTTGGGTTTGTAAAATGCAGATCATGTCTCCTAAACCCGATAGATGACATTGAAGCAGTCACCAGAACCGTAGACAAGGGTAAGGTGGTTCGCACAGCCTATGTAGATCCTGCCATGGCTTACACCACCCCACACTCTGTAAATATAGATAAACCCACTAAACGAGGTATAAATTGCTATGTCACAAGATGGGTTGCCAACAGGCTTACTGACAGAACACACACTGTGAAAGTAGCAGACTCCACGTATGACTTTGAACCACTGACAAGTGCAGTATCACAGGGTCCAGTCCTGGGTCTTGTCCTGTTTAGTTTCTACTTCCCTGAAGTAAACTTTAACATGGAAGGTCTGTGGCTACTGAAGTTTCCAGATGACTGCAAACTAGGAGCCATAATTGTAAACACTAAAGATGTGGACATCCTACAAAAGGGCCTCACTGAGACAGACGGCTGTTGTCAAAGCCATGGGTTCAAGCTCAATACCAAAATGTACATTGTCATCCCCTTTGTTAAAAACTTTGTAGCCATGAACTACAACATAGGCGGTAGTATACTTAACACTGAAAGTGTGACAAGAGACCTTGGGTCACAGGTGGACAGTGGACACAACTGTGATAATCACATCCCCACAGTAGTCAGGAAATCCTCCTATGTGGCACACCTCATCACAAAAGGTGTCTCATGCAGAATAGAAGAGGACATTGTTCCCCTCTTCTCATCACTCACTAGAACCATAATAGAGTGCAATGCCCCTTTTGCTATGTACCTCACAAGACAACTACAACTGGAAAGTTTGCAGCAATACCTCACAAAGAGCATTAGTGGCCTGAAATACATGCCATACACAGACCATCTCAAAATGCTCCAGCCGTACTCCCTTGCATATCACTTACTCAGAGGTGTTCTCTGCCTAACATACAAAGCTATGTCAAACGCAGAGCTGTTGGACATGCTCCATGTAAAACACTCACATTCCCTCTGATCTTAGGACCCAAAACCATGAGTGAAATACCAAAGGAAGGGGTGTATCCATTTACCTTACGGATACCCACACCTACATGTTAGTGGCACAGCATGAGGCCTTGAAGACCATGCAAGTGCAACTAAAATTGGGCAAAGCTGCTTTTCAGATTGTAGCCTGCTACAGATCACCTACCTTGTCTCAGGAACCTCACTCAGTAATCCTGCGAACAGTGGAAAATACAAAGGTTCTATCAAACATCATTATATGAGGAGATTACAACTACCCAAACATTGAGTGGGAGAATTACTCATGTAAAACGTCCTTTGCCCAATGTTTCCTAGAGTTTAAAAACTCTAACACCCTGGAACAGCTGGTCACCATGCCCACTAGAGGTGACAACATACTGGACCTGATCATCACCAACATGGGGTACCAGTGTACCACAACAGAGATAAACCCCTTGCTGGTAATATCAGATCATAAAGTAATCACGCTGGACATCCACATCCCGCCCCTCCCCCCCAGTCAATGAAACCACTGTGACGACATTTTCAAAAGCAAACTGCACACTTCCCAAGACCAAAGTGGAAAGTTCCAAAGCCCCCTTGCTATAGGATAATGCCATACAATCTGCCGAATAATTTACAAGTGCATCCTATGAGCATCTACAGGGATGCATTGATAGAGACATCCCAAATAAAACCAAGATGCACTCCTCCAAAAATAAGAAACCAATCTGGTGGTCATTGCCCATAAATAAGCTAGACAACAGCAGAAGGAAACAAACACATGATAGAGCAAACTTCACAAAAGGAAAGGCATCACTGATCATTATTAGGAAGAAAGAATGATCGCTCATAAAATAATCCAAGGCCAGTTTCTAAAGACAAATTGCCAAGGAATGTAAGAATAACAACCACAAAGCCTTCGTTAGCTATACCAAACATGTAGGTGGCAACTTCCAAATATGCTGTCAGCTACTGAAAAATGGCAAGAAATACACTGAACCATCTTACATTGCCCACATCCTGGGGGACAGGTTCAGTGCAAACTCCCCCCCATCACCCCCAAAAGGGCCTGTGTCCATCCCTGAAGAATGCAGAGCCCGAGACGTCATGGACATGCAGGTAAAGACAGCCCTCTCCAAAGCTAAGAACACAGCATCAGTGGGACTGGATGGTGTCCCAGGCTGCGTCTTACACCAGCCCCAAAAGGAACTACACCCTCACCTACATTCACTATCCAGACTCAATCGTACCACAGGCTGTGTACCCAAAGAATGGCATACACCAACAGTCATCCAGCTCCACAAAGAGGGTGCCACAACATAACCTGGAAACCATTGCCCTATAGGTCTACTCAGCCTGGTTTGCAAAGCTATGGAGCAAATTATCATGGAACCCATAAACAGAGACATTGGGGACCTCCAGACACTGGACTCTACCTAACTTGGCCTTGTTAAAGGCAGATCCTGCCTCCTAAACCTAGTTGACTTATTTGAAACATTTACCAAGGACACAGATGGAGGTGAAAGTAGTCCACACAGCCCACCTCGACCTCTCTATGGACTTTCTACACCATTCTCCACTCTGTCATTATGGATAAGCTTACCAGCTTGAACATTAACAGCTATGTCACAGGATGGGTGGCCAAGTGGCTCACAGATCAAACACACATGTTCAGGGTTGCGGGTGCCATGTCTGACTCTAAACCAGTCACAAATGGCATCACACAGGTCTTGGTCCTGGGACCCCACCTGTTCAGTAGATACTGCTTAGAGGTACAGGCAAGCACGGGAGGAGTATGGCTGAACAGGTTTGCAGATGACTGCTAACTGTGGTCCATAATCGACTCTACAGCTGACACAGACATCCTCCAGAAGGGTCTTACAGAGACAGATACCTGGTGTCAAAACAATGCCCTCAAGCAGAATGCCAAAAAAAGCATAGTCATCCCCTTTGGATAAAACAAAGTGCACACAAATTACCACATAGTTGGTAAGCCGGTATGTACGGAGAAAGTCATTATGGCCCTGGGGACACAGGTAGATAGTAAACTCTCCTTTGATGATCACATGGCCAAAGTGTTTGGACATTCCTTCTATGTAGAACACCTAATGTCACCTAATGTAACTCACTTTGTCTAGTCTGATGATGTCACCATCCTACAAATATACCTGTGGAAAGGAGAACTCACAGTAATGTGTATAGCTCGTTGTGTAAATGCATACTCCTGTAGTATCATGAAGTAGTTAGGTAGGGGTTTGAATCCTGCACTTGACAAGTGTGTGTGTGTGTGTGTGTGTGTGTGTGTGTGTGTGTGTGTGTGTGTGTGTCTGTGTGTGTGTGTGTGTGTGTGTGTGTGTGTGTGTGTGTGTGTCTGTGTGTGTGTGCGTGTGTGTGTGTGTCTGTGTGTGTGTGTGTCTGTGTGTGTGTGTGTGTGTGTGTGCATGTGTGTGTGTGTGCATGTGTGTGTGTGTGTGTGTGTGTGTGTGTGTGTGTGTGTGTCTGTTCGAACCTCTTTGGAGAGTAGTAAAACACCTTAAAAGTGGTATACAAATCTTTCTTAAGTCTGATGATGTCACCATCCTACAAATATACCTGTGGAAAAAAGAACTCACAGTAATGTGTATAGTGCATCGTGTTAATGGGTACTCCTCTAGTATCATGAAGTAGTTAGGTAGGTGTTTGAATCCTGCACTTGACAAGTGTGTGTGTGATCTCCTTGGAGAGTAGTAAAACACCTTAAAAGTGGTATACTAATCTTTGTCAAGTCTGATGAAGTCGCCATCATACAAATATACCTGTGGAAAAGATAACTCCCAGTAATGTGTATAGCATGTCGT
The DNA here is from genome assembly GCF_019279795.1 of Protopterus annectens. Classification (NCBI taxonomy): domain Eukaryota; kingdom Metazoa; phylum Chordata; order Ceratodontiformes; family Protopteridae; genus Protopterus; species Protopterus annectens. The sequence goes on along the minus strand of NC_056746.1, from coordinate 496,181,978 downwards.
GTTAATGCATATTCCTCTAGTATCATGAAGTAGTTAGGTAGGGGTTTGAATCCTGCATTTGGTGAGTGTGTCTGTGCTCTATGTGTGTGACACTGTTTGTCAATGTTGTGGGTTTTGCTTTTACTACTGTATGACATATCAGTTTGACAAAAGTATGTGCATTGCACGTCAGGTAGCTGTGTGGCAAATACATATACATACATGTGACCTCAATTATTTCATAGGTGGGAACCCTGCTTTCTCCATGAACACATCTGTCATCTTTGACAGAGTGTGCTGCCACTTTCCAGACCTTAGGTCACATGTATGCTTGTGACAAGGCCAGCCACTGCAGTGATCCCTGGCCTAGGTCATCTGTGTCACACACACTCATTACAGTTTCTATTGAATTGGGAGTGAGGGTTTATGGCTGAGATATATTACAGACCTGTTCAAATGCAGCAAAGTCTGTCAATGATGGCTATTAATTATAGGTGTACAACAACCTTTGTGGATATGCATGCAGACCCCTTATTGCTTACGTGATCCAGCGAGGGATTTCTAAATACCTTTGGAAATGTGATTACCAAAGTAGAGATGACGTAACACTTGGCTGCATGTACACATCGGTACCTGTTCAACATGGTGACTACTACCTATGTGGTACTGTGGGATACTATGTTTTGTAAAGGTGGATGACTATGCTCTGGTTGGCTTATAGCTTTACAGCGTGGGTTTGACAACAGGTATCTGTCTGTATGATACCCTTGTGGAGGATGTGTGTGTCATCTGGAGAATGCATTATAGGTCACAGTATGCTTTTCCAGACGTGGACGGACATATCCCTACTGTGATTGCTTGTACCTAAGAGAGCTATATGGCAAACAGTTGTAGTCTCAGGAATGGGTGCAGGTGAATACCAGTGGTTACTGGCATAGTATAGTACCTGAAGGATCCAAATGTTACTGTGTGTCCTACATCTGTGTGTCAGTTGTCAAGACATCATCTAACGATTGTTTATGGTCAGGCTGTTGAGGTTATGTATACTACCAGAATGCAAAACAATGACAGATAGTAACAGTATCACCCACAGCACAGTGTCAAACCATGTCATACACACATGTGTACTCAAGTTCCAAAATGTGTGTAGTACAATGCATACTGGCCACCAATAGAAACTATGGAGTGCTACTGTGTAACACAGGACATGTCACCCTGCCCATGTCTCTACTATGCACGTACATGCAGACAGTGCACCTCCACCATGTTTACAAATGTACACCTGAAAATCTGTGCTACACACATCCCACACGTACTGTCCACTCTCTAACACATTCTGCCAATACTACACACATCAGGCAAGTGGCACGTGGGCAGACAATACACTACTGGAACTAACATTGGTGTAAACAATTCTACATTGACAGTCATAGCTTTAATGCATCATGCCTGCTCAGCTACACCTTCAAGGATATCATTACGCTCTACTGCTGACAACATCCTAACATTGCTACACTGCTGTAAAGTCACACTGTGCATCAGCACCATGATAGCCTGTTCCTGCATCAATGTTACAGATGACAGGAGGTGGCACAGGTTTCATCATATGCACAGGGTGTGTTGTTGGTTTGCCAGAGGCCTACATTGAGCCATACAATCGACATGTATGTGTGTGTGTGTGTGTGTGTGTGTGTGTGTGTGTGTGTGTGTGTGTGTGTGAGAGGGCCAAGAGTACTGCTATGGGGCAATGCTGATGTAATGTGTGCAGGTATGTGTTAGCCCTAGGTGTCTGTTTTATGTGTGTGTGTGTCTGCATGCACACAGTTCCACCATGTGGCTGCCATATACAGGGATTTGTGGGACAGCCACAGACTGTACCTGCCAGACTTTACAGATCACCGTCTCTGGCCACAGACACGGTACTTGTGCCTGGCAGGTGTGCTACTGACAGTATCAGGTACCAAGTCAGACTGGGTACTATCCTCAAGAGGTGGACAGATGTACACTGAACCCAGGTCCCTGCTGGGACTGTCTAGAGCCACGTGCACATGGTTTTCTAGGACGGTCTATGGACAGCCCACCCCCAACATTGCTGGGGCTGGTACTGGCACTACGGGAGCGGCTGTGGCTTGAGGGATGTCCACGGCAACTGCCAGCTGCTGATGTTGCTGGCATACGTCCACGTCGATGTCTCAACCGTCCCGACACATGGACATGACATTCCAGAGGACATCTAATGTCTCACCCCAACATCTATCAGTGACCTCAGTGTAATTACGGATGGCACCTGCTAGGTCACAGATACTGTTAATTACAGCAGTGTTATGTGCCCTCTGTGCCCTTAGTCCCTGTCTGGTGTATCGTTCCATACGTGCCTGTGCCTCCATGACAGCCTGTAACATGCATGAGGTTGTAAGCCCTGTGGCACGTTTACCAGGGTCATGATGAGCAGCAGTGCTTCGACGAGAACCCCTGGACATCTGCCTATGTGGTACCCTTCCAGACATCTGGGTATGGCTGCAGTGTTGGGAATGCATGTGCCATAGATACCACACTGTCCTGGCCAATGCCGACTGTACACTGTCCCTCAGCTAAGGGCATTGGTGATGGATGTATTGGCAGTATGACTGTGTGCATGGATGGGGTGGAAACTTGTGTTCTGTCGATTGGTGGCCCAACGACAGACCCTGGCAAACATGCCTGTGCCTCAACACACCTATCCTCATCATCACTGTTTTGCTCAGTGACATCAGGTTCCCTGCTGCAGTGAACCAGCCCAACCTCAGCACCTGTGAGAGGAAGACAGGAAGCACACTTTACGACCTGTACATGATGTCGGAACACATGCACACATGAACACATGCACACATGAACACATGCTCACATGCACACATGCACACATGAACACATGCACACATGAACACATGCTCACATGCACACATGAACACATGCACACATACACACAAATACACTCCTCACTTAAACAGACACACACACACACACACACACGCACACACACTACCAGCAATCCAGAACATACTCAATAGCGGTTGATGGTGGGGTAAAGTATCACAAGCCAAACAGTCATATCACATGTGTCAGCATGCAGGACATGTGTTGCTCAACAGCATGCAGTGTGGGTGTAGACAGCCCTTGCTAATAGCAGTATACATGGCTCTGATGCATGTGTGTTGTTGTTCAGTGATTGGCCTCACCCTGGAACGCAATGTGTACATGGACACAACATTGCTGTGCAAGTATTGAAAGCTCTGCAATGTCCTGTGCACCATCACTCACAGGTATACATATCATGGCTGAATGTGTATCTGTGTGTCACATAGATATCCATTTCTGATTAGAACATCTGTGTCTTTATCAGATAATTGTGGACACAGGTTTAGCACATGCATGCTATGTATACACACTGGATGAGTGGTGCATGTATACCCGATGGAATACCATTGCTCAACATAGCCATTGTACAGGGGTTATGGTGAGTGTAGGACATATTGTGTACATGCCAGTGCCAGCCATGACATGGCATGCTACAACACAACTGCAACATTAAACATCACACATACCCAATGTGTGTCATGTGACCTATACACTCCATAGCATTACAAGACATATATGTGTCACTTTGTACAAATGGTGATTGCTATGCATATTGTGTATAGGTGCATATGTTTGCACACACACAACAGAGAGGTGCGTAGCAATGAATGCTATGTGTAGTACTGTGGTTACTATAACTGGATGGGGTGTAGTACCATGAGCCAGCATCATGTGGTCACTCAAGGCTACTAATGTGTGCCAGACCAGCACCTGCCGTGCTGTACCTGAACTGCAGTACCATGGCTACATTCACCATTTCACAACCAGTTGTTACATGGGTTTGTAAGGTGCCCAATAACATGAATGTGTTATGTGTTGCAGAGTGTTGCACAGCCCCATGATGGGCCCCTACCCCTCAGGTATATTATGTGTGCTGTGTGGATGACATTTGGGATACTGGAGTGTGACCTTACAGCGGGTGTCTGAATATGCCACGTGTAGCATATTAACGTGTCCTAAGTATGACAATATTGTGTATGTTGTGTGCATGTGTATTGACTCTGCCTATCCAATGTCCACTACAGTTTTGCCACAATTGTGTGGGATGCTCTGTGTATTGTATGTGTTTGAGGCAGCTACACACGTTACTGGGATGTGCATAGTCTCACAGCAAACATGCACAGCATGCATTATGCATAGGTGTGTTACGTGTACATGTCCTACACCTCACCTATGACATGCACATATATCATGCAATATTAAATGTAGAACACACTCACCAGCATCAGTCTGCTGCCTTGCTGTCACACCAGAGGGACCTACAAGGATATGAGACAGTTTGTCAGAGGCAACAACTGTGGCATTGCTACTGTGGGTTTGCAGTCTTACAGTAGTACAATGGTTGACAGTCACAGGCCTACAGATTATGTTCCAAATTATCAGTATTGCACAACACCAGGCTCCACATCTTCTAACTGCACAGTACACATCTCACATATGCATGATCTACCAATAGAGGTAACAGTAGTCTACAGATATGCCATGTTTCCTGCATGCTCCGTGTCAACTCACTGGGTGGCTCCAGCCTCCATGATGATACATGTTTGCTGCTGTTGTTGGCCAGGAGCCACCAGGCTGAGGAGCAGCTTCTCCACCCTGGTGAGGGGGGATGGATGGCTACCCCATCACCTGTGGCAAGCTGTTGTCTATGGACATCAGATGAACACTGCCGGACATGTCTAAGTAAATCACTGCAGTGATGGCGTACCTGCTCATATGTCTGGTTATGCATGCCTATGTCATTTACCCGACGGACAACATCTTGCCACAGTGTAGTCTGCTCATGCTGGTCCTGGCTGGTTCTTGAGAGCAGCAGGGTGTAGTGCTGAACCAAGCTGATTGTGATCTGCTCATCCTCAGCTGGGCTATATGTCAGATTGCGATGGTGAGCCATGACCCTGGAAGACAATGAAACAATATGTGTGAGCAAGCATGTGGCACACTTAACATTCTAAAGTACAGATATCACTGAACTGCCATATATAGCAACCAATTGGCTGTCAGAGGATACATGCTTTCAATACCACATATCAGTGCTCATACCACAACTGCCTGACAGTGCCTGGCACACTCTGTATATCAAACCATGTTCTGTGCAGCAACAAAGAGAAACCAGTATGTAAGACCATACAACGGTACATGTCACACTGTATGCGACACAGTGCACCACCTAGCCACAGGAGGTATATATCAAGCTAATGCATAATAAAATATGTCATCCATTGCAATGATTGTAAAGTCCAGTTACAGTATTACCAGTATACCACACTAGTTGTTGGTGGAAAACCCCTGCCTAACATATGTGCACATTCATTAGTATAGGTGGCATACTGCTGTACTAGACTATACATGTTGCTAGATACACACTTGTATCCTGTAACACACATATGACCGAGGGCATGTTACAGGCATACCCACACACACATCACACATACATACAAGACACAAAGGTATGGCAACCCAGATGAGCTTTACCTGTGTACCATACAGTACTGTGTGTCAGTACTTACAAAGCATTATGCCTGAGGTATGTAATCTGTGAGGACTACAGGGAACACATATAACAGTGTTTCCAAACAATGTGGACATACACCATACTGTGCTGTGCCGTTTAGGCATACAGCTTCAGGTAGTACTAAATTCATACGGGATTTGGATTCACCAGCAATACCAGTCAATAAGCATACATGTACTGCTTTAGCCTACAATGGCACACCCCAATCCACACCAAGGGACTACGTCAGACTGTATGCCATACTGCTTTTTCTGCCTAGCAATAGCATACACATCTTTTGCTGGGATCAGAGCTAGGACACAAAATAGCATGACGGAAACAGTTTCCCGCTAAGCTATCACACATTGACAGAACCTCGACACATTCACCAACACATTCACCATCACACTCAGTCAACCTCACATAGCAGTTATAACAGAAGTACATGTGGGTGTGTATCGGTTCATAGGTAGGTAATAGGCTATTGGCCCTAGGGCATATAGAAGCCTAGCCATACGTTACCCTGGCCTTTGACACACATGTAATCTAATTTCATGTGCCCCTGTCCAGCAGAGCTACAGAGGTGATTCCCAGTGTGTATTTCCTATCTCCCATCCATCGTCAGGATTATTCATGACGACTGATAATGAGGAGCTTGGTTTGCTATTGATAGGTGGTTTGTTCCAGAGTATGGGATGTGTCTGAGATAGGAATCTATCCCTCCAGCATGTTCTGTCTATTGAGGTGACAAGGTTTAGGTCCCTAGAGCATGTAGTTGGTAGGGATTGTGTTCTATTTATGTGGAGCATGTCCAACAGTTCTGGGTTTGACATAGCTTTGTATGTTAGGCAGAGGTCACCTCTGGGTAGGCGGTATGAAACACAGTCTAGCTGTGGTTTTGTGAGACTGTCTGTATAGGGCATCTGTTTGAGGCCGGTATTACTCTTTGTGAGGTATGTCTGTGGCCTTTCCAGTTTCTGTAGATGTCTTGTGAGGTACATACCACATGGGGCATTGTACTCTATAATGGGTTTTATGTGTGATGAGTAGAGGGGAACAGTGACCTATATTTCCCTGGATGACACACCTTTTGTGAGGAGGTGTGCCACATAGACAGATTACATGACTAGTGTGGCACTGTGATTATCAAAGGGGAGACTACTGTCCATCTGTGTCCCATGGTCTCTTATCATACTTTCGGTGTTAAGTAGACTACCACCAATGTGGTAGTTCATGGGTACGGAGGTTTCGCCAGAAGGGATGCCAATGCAGTTTCAACATTGAGCTTGAGTCTATGGCTTTGTCACCAGGCATCTGTCGCAGTAAATATGACCCTTTCTCTCTCTCTCTCTCTATATATATATATATATATATATATATATATACACACACACACACATAAATATTAACATCCATTGGTGTACATATAGATATACATATAGGCACATATACAGTCCACCTTTCATGGTGGGAATATCAGTTATGCGAAGGTTGTGAGGTATACAGTTATGTAATAATATTTCACAGTGTTGTGCGGAATGCATTGAAGGTGTTCTCAGCCCATGTAGCTTTAGCAGGCCTCACTGACTGCAACACTGCAAACCTGACAAATCATACCACCACATGTCATATACCAGCACTGTATGTTGTCTTGTTTGCCACACACTACAACCTACATAGAAATATGCACATAACAAACTTCACCAACATATATATGCCCACCCTTCACAAACAGTTGCAGTAAGTCCCTTGCTCTATGCACATGTACAGATGCTAATACATCTGACACAGACTGATCTCTCCATATGTGTGTGTCATACACACACACACGGTCCACACTGTTGTAAGTCCATGGACCTCACGGCTGATCTGTTGGGCATTGCTGCAACATGAACAGGTGTCACATGTGAGCACACAGTAATATTAGAGGGTGTATATATAGCTGCAAATGCTAGATTAGCATACTAGCCTGGTACAGCTGTTGCCACTGCTAAGCTACACGTTAATATGACTATCATGCATTTGTTACTCTGTCACATCCATGTTTATATAACTGTATGCGCTACTCCCCCAAACAGACATTGTACACACTACTGTACAGAACACAGATAACATGGATCAGATGTTTGACATTTAATGCTGAACTACATATGTCACAGTTAAATCCCACTGCACACAGCTACACACTGATTTCTCCATGGCAGTAGTTATGGAGGGCATCTGTGCATAGATACGTACTGCTGCCACATATGGATGATTCAAAGTATGTAGACTACTCTTCAAAAACATCTACTACATGCCAGTAAATACATATTTGTTACATACCTTTCCTTTGTATGTATTTGTCAGTTCAGTGTGTTTTGTATAATTTTTTTTAATATATATATATATATATATATATATATATATATATATATATTTTTTTTTTTCTTTTTTAATATTTTTTTAATATGTATTTTTAATATCTTTTTTTCTGTTGCTGTTGCTCTTGTGTCTGTCTGTCTGTGTGTCTCTCTCTCTCACTCTCTGTAGCTGCAATAAAATGATTGCATGTGTGGACAGCAAGTACAGCCTGCTTTTATAGGTATCTGCATATGTGCATGTGATGGCCTCTGCACCAATTGGTGGCCACCATTTGGTAATTGCATGCAGCCTGCTCTGTGGTAATTGCAGTACTCACTGTCATAGCAACCCAATGCTATAAATTGCTAGGTCAGGTAGGCGTAGCCCTTTCAGTTTTCCAAAGTGGAGCCCATGCTTGTTTGCTGTGGGCACCGTTGTGTAAGTCAGAAGGTTGGTATACTTCTTATATCTGAAGCTAGGGGTGTAGCCAGTGATTTGAATGTTGTACTCAGACCTGAATGTTGCCACTTCCAGTACACAGTTGTCAGTGTAGAATTGTACTCACCCCTACAAATGCTAACACAAGATACATGGGAGTATGTAGTTTATTTTCTACTTATACATTTAGCTGCCATACATACGCAGTTATTGAGATGTATTCATTTGGCACATGAACTGTTTGTGAACTGCTATACTGTGAATATTCATTTGGCACATGAACTGTTTGTGAACTGCTATACAGTGAATATTAATGTACTCACTTCTGCACAGTTGGTGCTTTTTTATTGTTGGCATTAGCACAGGATGCTCATGAAAACTGGACAATTCCAGTACTGAGTATGCCTACCTACATCCTTGCTGGACCCTGAACACACAGGTATTTTGTACGTTTGGGTGGGGAGTGTCCTGCTATGATACTGTGTGGGGGTTGTAAAGTGCTGCTGTAACATTATTTACTGCTAGAATGTCTGGTTCTGTTATCACAGTCATGTAATGCAATTCCACAAATGCTGGTAAAGTTCCACAGAACAGGTTTTGTGTTATGGCATTCATATCTTTCCTTTACATTCACTCATTCTGATGCATGATATATATATATTTCAGCAACAACCTGCTGTATATCTACTGTGGCTTAGTGGTACTTTATGCAGTCTAGTGTGTCCAAGGTCCGGGGTTCGAGACTGACAGTGGTGTTTTATTTTGCTGCTGAGCAGAACAAGGGCCCTCACATGCAGGGTGACTAAGGCACTTTTAAGCAGTTGTAAGCCGGTTTGCGCTAAGCTTAGCAATACTTAGGTAAGCGCACACTCGCGCAAACCCGCTAACTACTGCTTAAAAGTGCTTACTCCCGCTAACCCCCACGCTGATTTCTTTGAAAGAAAAGAAAATGGGGAGATAGGAGAGTGGTGAAAAAGGGGCACAAAGAGGGAAAGGCAGTAGGGAAAAAAGCTCGGGATGTGCAGGATGGGTGTAGGGAAGGTCCATAGCTGCCCATTTCTTTAACAGCAACAGCTGTGCATATGCTAGTAATTTGGAGGGAAATTTGAAACCTTCCACCCCTGAGAGAGGGGTGAGGACAACAAAGTATGTTGTACTGCCAATTAAATATCAGTTTATGTGTCCATCGGACATGTGTGCAAAATGGGCAGCTATGTATGGGGCGTAATTTTTTTTTGGGAGCAGATTGCCTTTTTTTTTTTTTCAGGTGAGAATGGGAATGTGGGGTAGGGGAAGTAGGTATATTTGAGGAGGTAGGTTGGGGAGGTAAACAGACAAAACAAACAAGACGCATACAGGGGCGGAATATGACACAGGTGGTGGGTGAACAACATTGACAGGGAAGGATGCTTGGAAATCGCAAGCCCATGAGCCCACAGATGGCAACAGTGGAACTGAGATCCCCACCCATGGGCAGTCACCACTGCACCTTCACAGCCCAGAGGGTGGCTGTGCTGGGGACTGTGTAGGAGTGGCAGGCTTACCCGTGAATTGCGCCACACGTGCCTCAAGCTGGCGTAGAGGATCAGCGATCTCCCTACGCACCACAGCCCGGCCCATTCGGAGGGTGATAGGTGGCCCTCCTCTGGCCACGCTTGCAGGGGGGGATGAGCCCCATCCCCTGCAGCACTTACAGCCGAAGGTGGCACAGGGCCAATGGAGGAGGAGGTCCTGGGCTGGGCACCGGACCTACTGGTGCCAGGTGCCATCGTCAGCTGAGGTGGGACAGGTGGGTCCGCTGGGACCGGCCTTCCCATATGTTCTATGTTTAGGAGGATTTAATGACAATATGGGTTGGTAACAGCCAACAGCATTCCAAATTAGTTGTAACAGCATGCAGTAATATTCCCATTAACCCAACACACCAGAGTTCCAACAGTTGAACAGCAAGCATAACACATGCTTACATAGAGCAACAATGGACATTCCAACAGCATGCAGGATTGATTGGTGGCAACAGGCCACCAAGATTGTGGTACTTGAACAGGGCACATGCATCAAAGTAAATGCAGATATTTATAAACCAATAGGACATATGTCCCAACAAATGTTTTGAGATTAGACATACCCATTGAGGTGTGGAATTGCATTGTTTATGCACATACAGTAGGGTGTAAAAAGATACCCCCATTAACAACTTATATGTACTTATAGTTTACACTACATTCCTATTGACTGCAGGTATATATCCCCTACATGTCTTATTACACTAGGCAATGTCCGTTAAATTGTGAAATGGGTTTTGCTAGTTCTTTTTATACCTGACCTGTATCTAACATACAAACTGTCCAGGATGCAGATGTTACTGCTACATATTTATATTTTTTATTTATATTTATATATCTACATATCTGGATGTGTTCAGGTGACATTATCAGTTATATTTTAACAGCCCCCTACATTTCTAGCAGCACACTGACCTTTCTGGGGAACACAATAACAAGCTACTCATGTGCCAGATTTACCTATACATGCCAGACATGAACCAATAGTTGAGGATTGTATATATGCTTAACAGCTACTGGCACTCCCTTCATCCACTTTCTATGGGCCTACCCAAGTGTGGGTTGACAGCACTTAATACAACAGTACTATTTCTATAATGCAAGAGTACAACAACATTTCGAAGAAAGTGACATGGACACACTCCAGGAATTATACCTTTATTAATTACATTACACACTTTTCTAGACGCTCTCTCATTTATTTGATATATCAGTGCATGCAGAAGACTCATTCAAACATATTATACCTTTATTAATGGGTTACAACACTCTTTTTCAGCCTCTCTCACATATTTTATATAACAGTACATGCAGAGATGTTATTCAAGACTTATTATACCTTTATTATTGGGCTACAACACTTTTTTTCAGGCTCTCTCACTTATTTTATATAACAATACATGCAGAATAACAATACATGCAGAATAATTACTAACCTGCCTGGTGGCGCAGCCTTAGCAGCCTATCTGCATAGGCTTGCTGATTTGCAGTACGGACACCTGCAGCTGTGAAGTAAATGAAGTGATATTGAGACATACCTATCCATAATATAGACTATGATAGCAATTCTTACATAATTCATTCCATGGCTACCTACTCAGACGTGAGGCATTTTCCATCCCATGGGCCTCCTGTATCCACTGGTTGTCGGTCCTTCTTGCATCTCTTCAGGTCTGAGTAGTGGTGTCTGACCTGCTCACCAGTCCGAGGGATGCCTGTGGCACTGGTGAGATCATGTGCGAGACAGTCCCAGGCTTCCACTTTGTATTCAGTGCCCTGGAACTGGCCCTGCAGGAGTCTGGCATCATGATTATGGATGAGGAGCCAAACCATCACTTTTGACTCCTCAATGCCCCACCGTTGTGCTCGGAAGTGAGAGCCCTCTCCAACACTAGCCATGCTGCCTGCAGATGGGAGCTACAACCGGTTATGGCAAGTATTACCACCTATAGAGCTTAAATATGCCTCATTTCCCACACTTATTTGTGATTGGCCGGTTTTGAAAATTCTCAGCTGAAAGCACACCTGCTTAGCACTGGGTAAACTTTCATTAATATGCATATGTGTGTTGACAGTGCATGAATATCAAAAGCTGTCATGGCTTAGTGGTTTAGTACTGTGATTATGGTGCACAGTATCCCGAGTTCGAGGCCTGTCATTGCTTTTTATTTTACTACTGGCCAGTCTGGCTAGGGGGTGTGGCTGTGTTTAGCCAACTTTGCTCAACTTTGCCCAACGTTGCTCTACATTGCTCGTCATTGCTATACGTTGCTCTACATTGCTCGACGTTGCCCGATGTTGCGCTAGTTAGCGTGGTGCGCAGCTACGCGCAAACATGTTTTGTTTGTGCTAGTTGGCGTGATGCGCAGCTCCGCGCAAAGCCATTGTGCTAGTTAAAGCAGTGCTAAGCTATGAGCATTTATACTTAAATGTGCTTAATACTGGTAAGCTTTGCTTAGCAGTGCTTCACATTGCTTAAGATATGTTACTTATGCATTCATCAGTATGCATAACCAATTCACCTTCTTATATATATATATATATATATATATATATATATATATATATATATATATAAAAATATTGTTCACTACTACATAGGCCATTTCAATGCTTTTTACTAAAATTTAAAAGATAAATGTCAGGAATTATTTCTCTATATCGGTTTCCTACAGAAAATAGAAAGGGGAATGGTGGGACTCGAACTGGGAATGCCTCCTCTTTGTGTGAAGGCTCTACCACTGTGCTATTGCTATTTGGCTTAATTTGCATACAAGTTTCTTATTATCCTCTTCGATGTCTAAACTGCTACCTGTAGCTAAGCAATGGGCAAACCCACGCAAACACTGGCAGCTATATCGGGAATAATAAAAAAAAAAAAGTAAAGCTTTACATTTTAGAATTGTACAGGGATTTAGAATGTGGGGGAGTGTAGTGTTGGGTATGTACACATTTGAGTGGACTCGCTCATTTCAGTTGACATTTGCAGATTGAGGGACTTGCAGTGGCGTGGATTTTTGGACTGCTCGGCAATGTGACATGCCCCCTGCACTCGTGCACGCTCCATGTTAGCCTTAGAGTTGAGTCAGCATGCCCTTATGAATATACATGGTGCGCTGACGTCATCCTCTTAGGCTGCAGTTCCCGAATAAGACTTATTTAGTCGTACACGGAGGATTAAGTGAATCCCAGCCATTGGGAACCTCCAAACACTTGACCTGACCCAGTTCAGCTTTGTTAAGGGCAGATCATGCTTACTAAACCTGGTTGACTTCTTCGAGACAGTCACCAAGGCCATAGATGAGGGAAAGGTAGTTCACTCAGCCTATCTTGACCTCGCCAAGGCTTTTGACACCATTCCCCACTCGGAAATTATAGAAAAACTCACCAGCCTGAACATAAACCCCTACATCACAAGATGGGTTGCCAACTGGCTTACAGACAGAACTCACACTGTAAGAATAGCGGGCTCCAGGTCCAACTCTAAACCAGTCATAGTTGGTGTCCCACAAGGCTCGGTCCTGGGACCCTACTGTTCGGCATATACTTCTCAGAAGTACAGGCAAACACAGGAGGACTATGGCTAACCAAGTTTGCTGATGACTGCAAACTGGGAGCCATAATTGACTCACCAGCTGACACAGACATTCTCCAAAAGGGCCTTACTGAGACGGACACCTTGTGTCAAAGTCATGGTCTCAAGCTAAATGCCAAAAAATGCATAGTCATCCCATTTAAAACAAAACACCCATGAATTACCACATAGGTGGCAGCCCCCTTAATGCAGAAGAGGTAATAAGAGATCTGGGGACGCAGGTAGATAGTAATCTCTCCTTTGACAATCATATTGCCAAAGTAGTTAGGAAATCTTTCTAATTACTAAAGGGTTCACATCTAGAAATAAAGAGGTTATAGTGCCCCTCTACTCATCACTCATCAGACCCATCATAGCCCCGTTTGGGATGTACCTCACAAGACACTTCCAACAGCTGGAAGGACCACAAAAGTACCTCACCAAGAGGATTACTGGTCTCAAACATATGTCCTATGCAGCCCGACTGGAAAAACTACAGCTGTACTCAGTGGCATATCGCTTACTCAGAGGTGATCTCTGCCTGACTTACAAAGCCATGTCCAACTCAGAATTGATGTACATGCTCCACCTAAAGAAATCCAAGACACTGAGAGCCACTCACTCTAGTGAGCTAAACCTCACCACAACAATAAATAGAACATGCTGGAGGGATAGATTACTGTCACAGAGACTCCCCATGCTTTGGAACAAAATTCCTAACTACATTAGGCAGAGCCCCTCACTAACACTCTTCAAGAGAAACCTTGACGAGTGGATGGGTAACAGAAAATACACCGCTGGGATCACTTCATCGGCTCTTCTTGACAGAGGCTCAGTTAATTAATCAATCAATGGGGCAGCGAAAGCTGACATACCCTGGCTAGGCTTATAAATGCCCTCGGGCAGATAACCTGGTATCTACCTATGAATCTATGAACCTATAATAAGCAATCATCATAATTAATAATTGTATTTTAGTTTTTTACACAAGTTCAAAGTTTGATGCAGTTTCATATGTTAATATAAATAAAACACTATTGTTCTGGTTATATTTCGTGTTTAATATTTTGTCTGCTCTTCAATTTGCTTTTGAATGTTGGCATCCCACAATTCCATTGGATTGGGTGGGGTTACATAATTATGTATGCAAATTTTATGTTAATCAGCGTATCGATTTGTACCTATTTTTCATGGGTATTTATCCAGATTTTTGATGTTTCCAGGTTGAGAGGTATGCTGTTGAGTCATTTGCAGATTGGAGTAGGTTTGCTGGGTGAGAGGCTGTATGCATTTTAATTAAAAATATACTAAAGGGTAAAGGTTCTAATGTTATTTATTATGATGTTGACAGCTCCTTGGCTCAGCATACACACTGAGGTAACTTGTAAATCAATTGATTGTATTGTTTGTTAGGCGTAGTTCCTTAAATCTAAGAAAGAGCAGGGGGTATAAAACTCCTTCATATGCTTTGGACAAGTCTAAAAAATATGAATGCTACCATTTTACCTTGATTTTTTTTCTGTAACAAACATACTTTATGAAAGTAAGGAATGTTGTTCCTGTGCTATGGCCTGGCCTAAAATTATGACGTGTTGTGAAAAGTAATTTGTTCTTTGCAAGGTGGTTGATCAGATGTATGTGATCATATTTTTAAGTGTTTTAGATAGATAGGACAAGATGGCTATAGGTTTGTAGTTTGCCAATTGATGTGATTTACCACATTTATGTAAGGGGAAAGCATAGGATTGTTTTTAGACTACAGGGATAATTCCTCTACTGGAGAAACACTACATTTTTTTTTAAATTTTCTGAGTTTTGTTTCTCTCTGTAAACTGACATGCTGATAGATAACAGTGCAGGATTCTAACTGCACTTGTAATATCTAATGTTAAGTTGTCTATCTCGCCTTCATTCTTGCTGGTTGGGTTCGGAGCCGATCCTCGGCTCCGACTCGGCCATCTACTAAAGCTCGAGAGCTATTTACTGGCTCGAGGCCTCCCCTTATCCCACAATGCTTGGCGCTAGATACCCAGATCTCATTTGCCGCTTCAGCTATGAGGTTGCACTTTTACTGGCTCAGGTCATATTAATCCTTTTTTTTGTATTACTAGCTAATATTTACCTTGTATTTTTCTTATATATAGATTGTCTTTCCCTTGTAGTGTAGTTAGACTGTGTATCCCCTAGTTTGTCCCACTAAGGAAACTCATTTTCTGTTAGACAGTTTCTACCCTTCCCCCTCTTGTTTCTCTCTATTAGTGGCTAACCCCACCCTTGTTGTACCTATAGGAGTAGTGTTTAGCCTTGCAGTATTTCTATATTTTTATTAAGGATAGTTGTTATTAAGTGTGTGTGATAGTTTTTTGTGGTTATTATTGTTAGCTTAACTAGTGCGGGTATGTGAGTGTTTCTCTGTGCCTTGTTTAAGCACTAGTTTAATTTTTCTCTCTTTAGTATCCCTGGGCCAGTATGTCCAAGGATAGCAAAGTTTCAGGCTTCAAGAAGTGTGACTCGTGCTGTCAGAAGATGTCTCTGACAGACGGTCACACTTCTTGTGTTTATTGCTTGGGTTCCCTACACCTGCAGGACTCCTGCTCAGTCTGTCATGCCTTCAGCCTGAGAGTCCTGCAGGAGCGTAGGAACAAGCTTATTTTGAGTGGCTTACTTAAGCCAGAGGGATCCTTGGCGAAGCCTCAGTCGGGGAAATCCTCAAAGCCCGCCAAGCTGTCGGCTCCCGGTTCCAAGCTGTTGCCGGGCGGAGCATCTGCCTCCTCTTCGGCTGGAGCCGACATCCCTAGACCTCAATCGGCTCCGTCTTTAGTGTCGGAATCGTCGTTGGGCCGAAAACGTTCTAGGTCCCCTTCCCTAGAATTGGTTTGTTCGGCTCCAAGGTCACCGTTGCTTCAGTCGGAACAAAGCCATAGGTCCCACTCCTCTCGGTCCTCCAGGTTATCCGATCATGACTTGGAGTGGGTGGTCAGTAGACTCCTTAAATCGCAGGCCCTGGCCAAAATGTTAACCAGCCCTTCTCAACAGACTGTGGCTGTCCCGGTGTCTTCAGCATTTCCTCCTCCGACTCCCCTTTTGTGTTCGGAGCCGGAGCTGGTTGGGGCTCGAATCTTAGAAACGTCGGAGCAGATACCACATCTTTTGGCTCCTTCGTCGGCTCCAATCTCTTCATTGGTTCCTTCCTTGGAGGGATCTTGGCGCCGGGACTCCCTCATCGGCTCCGAGGGGGCGAGTGGCATCAGACCCTTGTCTGACCCCATTCTCCCTCTCAGGGCTTCAGCGCAGGTGAGCTTGGCCCCAACATCGGCCTCGGAGCCATCCCTCTCAGTGCCGGGAGGGGGTTCACATTTCTTCGGGGCGAGGACCCTCTGCTCTGCCTGATAGGGGCGCCTTCAAGGTCATGAGGAGCGTGCTGACTCCTGAGTCGGCTCCTCGATCGGCCCCTTCGGCTCCTCCCCCCATGGTGCCTTCATCGGTCTCTGTCCACCCTCCTGACCCCAAGTGTGGAGAACAGACACTCCAGGTCACCCCATTATGCGGATCTTCCTCTTCCGAGGCCTCCCCTGATCATTCAGAGGAGCCCCCTCAGAAAAGAAAATGTAAGAGGAAACATATCGACTCCCCCGAGTCAGTCACGTCTGATACCAACTTGGAGGATTCGGAAGGGTCCCCAAGATCCCCCTCTGAGGATGTCTCTTTTTCAGACATCCTAGAGATCCTTAAGCAGAGGTGGAACTGGACTGCCCTTAACCCTTCCGAGGACAAGTCGGTATACCTGAACACGTTTGGTTCTCGCCCTTCCACCTCCTGGGTGTCTCCACCCTTTGACCCACTCATGGAAGTAGTGGCTCGAAGGGCATGGTCAGCCCTGGACACAGTGGAACCAACTCCCCGCAGGCCAACTAAGTTCATTACAGCCCCACCCAACAAACAATTTTTGACAAAAGGTGTCCCCGTTGATGCCATGGTGGTGGCAGCAGCCACTAAGAAGGAGTTGGATGACCCTTCAGTGCCTGTCCATCCACCTAATAAAGAGTCTAGGACAATGGACAGGTATGGGAAGCGGATGTTTTCCTCAGCACCCTTTTCCATGCGGTCGTTGAATTATCTGTGCCATTTCACCCACCTTCAAAGGGATCTTTTCAAGGAACTGGGTGATACCCTTCAGAATCCATCAGCTGCAGGGGCTCAGGATAAGATTAACTCCCAGCTGGCGACCCTTAACTCTATCGTCAACTCCTCCATGCGGCTCATTTCCTATGCAGCCAATGGGGCGAGTAGGGCCATAGGTACAGGAGTGGCTTTGAGAAGACATGCCTGGATGCGGTTATGTAACTTTGCTGACCCCTTTAAGGTGTCCTTCACCAATACCCCCTTCGATGGTTCGGCTCTGTTTGGACCACAGGTGAATGATACCCTTACCAGGTGTGAGCAGGAAAGCAAGACTCTCTCTGCTGTGGGAGTCCATTTTTCTACTCCCTCTAGACCATACCCTAAGGGTCAGAGGAGTGGGAAAATGTGGTTTCGGAAACCCCAGGGAGTTGTGCCTGACACACGTGGCGAGTTTCCCTCCAGGGGCAGGGGAGAGAACAATAATAGACGCCACCCGAAGGACAGAGGGGGTCCGCAAAATCATGGTAGCAGAGAATCTTTCTCTGACAAACCCTTTCAGCACCCCTGAGGGGCTGCCCGACTGTCCACCTTCTGAGGCAGGCGGGGGAAGATTGTCACTGTACCCAGAAGCCTGGCAACTCCTCACACAAGACAAATGGGTACGGTCCATCATATCCAAGGGTTACAAAATCCCCTTTGTCCACACCCCTGTACAAACAACCAAGTCCCTTCCAGATGTTCCACCTGGTCTAAGGGAACAAGCAGTACCAGAAATTTCAAAACTGCTAGAAAAAAAGGCCATCCAGCCAGTCCCAGCAGACCAGCAAGGATCCGGAATTTACTCCCAAGTTCTTTTTGGTACCAAAAAAGACAGGGGACTGGAGACCCATTTTGGATCTCAGAAGGTTAAACAAATCTGTTCAAAGAAAGAAGTTCTGGATGGTCACGCTTCAGTCCATTCTACCCTTTTTGAGTCAGGACAATTGGATGTGCTCCATAGACCTTCAGGATGCATACTACCATATCAAAATGGACAGGCACTGCAGAAGGTTTCTCCGCTTCCGGCTGGGAGCCAGTCACTATCAATTCAGAGCCCTCCTCTTTGGTCTCACCACAGCCCCCAGGGTGTTCACCAAAGGCATGGCAGTGGTTACAGCTCACCTGAGACGGTGAGGATTCCAGGTGTTTCCATATCTAGATGACTGGCTCCTTACTGCTTCCACCAGGCATCAGCTACTGCGAGCCAGGGATTATACCATCCAAACTTGCTCCGAGCTAGGTATCTCAATAAATTTCGAAAAGTCTGCATTGTCGCCTTGTCAGTCTATAACCTTTATAGGCACAAGATAAAACACAAAAGAGCTGTCTGCAAAACTTCCTCTAGACAGAGTGTCAGACATTCACCGACATGTGCAGGTCTTACTACAGTGCAAGAGGATTCAGGCCAGATTTGTACTAAAAACCTTGGGTCTCATGGCAGCAGCAATCATACTAGTTCCCCTGGCTCGTTTTCACATGTGGATTCTTCAGTGGATGCTCTTTACCCAATGGTCTTTTCAATGACTTCCGATGTCTCACAACATAATAATCACTCAATCATGCAAAGACCACCTGGCTTGGTGGATGGTCTCCCCTCTAGTACTCCAGGGCAGACCGTTTGTTCTTCCTCCTCCTATTGCCACTGTGACCATGGATTCCTCCCTGATCAGGTGGGGGGGGCATTTTCAGGGCAGGACTGTCCAGGGCACTTGGCAACCTCTAGAGTACCACCTGCACATAAACGACTTGGAGATGAGAGCAGTGCTTTTAGCTTTGCAAGCTCTTCAGGACTCTCTGCCCACCGGGACTATCGCAATTCAAACAGACAATATGTCTGTAGTGTGGTACATCAACAAGCAGGGCGGAACCAAGTCCTATCCCTTATGTCGAGAAGCACTCAGACTCTGGCAGTGGGCAATCTCCTCTCAATGGTTTCTGATAGCAACGCACATCCCAGGGAAGTCCAACGTCATAGCGGACAGGCTAAACAGAGCTATTCTCATGCCTCACGAGTGGTCTCTCAATCGGTCAGTAGCGGAAAAAAATTTCCACAGATGGGGTCAACCTTGCTGTGACCTTTTTGCAACTCCTCTCAACAGCAAGTGCGACGATTTCTTCACTCTCTTCCCCCTCCCTGGCCACTCCCCCAGAAACGCTCTAGTTCACGATTGGCCCTGGGGTCTTCTGTATGCATTTCCACCTTTTCCCCTAATTCCCAAACTAATTCAGAAGGTGACCGCATTGGGATCCAGGATGATCCTCATTGCCCCTTACTGGCCTTGACAAATTTGGTTCCCATTCCTGCATCGTCATCTGCTGGAGCAGTCTTGGAATCTGGACCCAGTGCCAGACCTCTTGATCCATCAGTCGGGCGGGCTGCACCAATCCCTTCAGTCTCTCAACCTCACAGCTTGGTTGCTCCACTTCTAACCTTAGCCAGGCTTCCACATATTTCTCAGCTGGTGCGTGAAATCATCCTTTCTTCGCACAAATCTGCACCAGGAAGACTTATGCTAGTAAGTGGAAATGTTTCTCTTTCTGGGCAGAAGCTAGGAATATAGACCCCTTTACAGCCCCTGTCCATCATGTTCTAGATTTTTTAGCAGAACTTTTTCAAGCTGGTTCCTCGTCTGCCACCACTAGGGTCCAATTAGCTGCTATTGCAAATTTCCACGCTGGCCTGTTAGAAACCAGCATCATGTCCCACAAACTTTGCAAGGCCTTTCTTAAAGGGACTATTTTGCTTAGGCCCCCGGTCAGAGATCCCCCGCCTCCGTGGGATTTAAACTTGATATTAGCTTCATTGATTCTCCCTCCTTTTGAACCTGCGGCTTTCTGTTCCTTAAAATTACTCTTCTGGAAGACTGTCTTTTTAGTAGCCATCACCTCAGCTAGGAGAGTTTCGGAACTTCAAGCCCTCTGTATTCGTCCTCCTTACCTTGTGTTTCACAAGGATAGAGTTTCACTCAGGACTAATCCTTCTTTTCTGCCCAAGATACCTTCTGAAACAAACTCGAATCAGGCTATTGATCTACCTGTCTTTTTTCCTAACTATTCGAACAAAGCTGAACAAAAGTTACACCAATTGGACGTTCATAGGCAATTATGTTTTTATTTGGACAGGACTAAGCAAACAAGAAAATCGGACCAACTCTTCCTGTCCTATGCTGAGGGCAAACGGGGCCTGCCAGTTTCTAAAGTAACCTTATCCTGGTGGTTGTCCTCTATTATTACTTTGATTTATCAGCTGAGACATAAAGAACTCCCTACTAAACCTAAAGGTCATTCCACCAGAGCGTTAGCTACTTCGGTAGCTTTTCAAGCTAGACTACCAATGGAATCTATTTGTGCTGCAGCCACATGGGCCAATCCTCATACTTTCATTTCACATTATAAGTTGGATATGGCCTCTAGGAGTAGAGCTGATTTTGGTTCCATTGTCCTCAAGAGTCTGTTCCGATGAGCCACCCAGGACTAAGGTGCTAGGGACACTGTCCCAACCAGCAAGAATGAAGGCGAGATAGACAACTTAACATTAAGAAGTTATGTACCTACCATAACGTTCCATGTTAGTTGTCTTCTTCTCGCCTTCTTTCTTGAGTCCCACCATCCATCCCCCTAGCCTGGACCAAAAAGAGTCCCTTTTTGAGGCCTTCTTCCTCTGGCTGAGTCTTATCTGGGTTACGTCCTCCTCTGTTTTAGTACTGTAGGTAAACCTTGTATTTTGGACAGGTGTCCTTAAAATTTTTTCTATGGTGTTAGCTCTGCCAAATGAGATCTGGGTATCTAGCGCCAAGCATTGTGGGATAAGGGGAGGCCTCGAGCCAGTAAATAGCTCTCGAGCTTTAGTAGATGGCCGAGTCGGAGCCGAGGATCGGCTGCAAACCCAACCAGCAAGAAAGAAGGTGAGAAGAAGACAACTAACATGGAATGTTATGGTAGGTACATAACTTCTTATTATATAACAGTCTCTCTGTCAGCAAACTTACAAATATTTAAATACTGGAGTATATGTGTGAGTTCATTTGTGTATGTGTATGCTTCTTGCAAGAAAAAAGATCTGATAAATGAATATTAGTTAACTTTAATTTCAAGGCATTTTAAGTTTGTCTTCCCTTTTCATATTCCATCTCTGACTTAGCACCTTCAGGTCAGATGTAGTCTCATCTCTTGCTCTTACGTCATTATACCCTAAACTTCTATGAGATATCAGCTGTTTTATAGTATTATACAACCATAGCTATACCTGCAGCACAATCATTACCATTATCATTGTTTGTAAGTGTAACACTGATTGCATAATGTTTATTTAGATTTGGCTTCCCTATACATGGTCAAAGTGAAATGGCTGGAGCCTTGGTAGCTTTCAGGGAAAAAAAAGATGAAGCTTTTCCTACAGAAAATCATTCCCAGTGCAATTTCTAATAGTGGTCCAGCAGTGATTCACTTCTTTAGGGAGATTTCTCCTTTCTTCACATTGTTGCACACACAGAGTTGGTACATGTAAGGGTGTAAAGGGGTGTTTACCCCTCTCCAAAATCAAGAAAAAAAGGAGTCTTTTTCCCATTAGTTTTTTTATGATTTTATTTATGTATTTATTTGTTGTTCTTTTGGAACTTTGACAATTTCTGAAGTTTTACTAGACCTAGACCCGTTAATCTAGTTGGGACAATCAGGAAAGAAAAGAGCAATAAGCTTGACAGATTCCTATGCAAATGCAAGCCAGCTAGCAATGACTGACCCAGGAAGGAGCAAGAACCAGTTTCCTGGGGTCGAGGGTTTGCTTCTCTCAGTATCCACTAAAATGGATTGCACTCATGAGGGGTCATGTGGATTCAGTTGCACTGTGGTAAAGTTAGCCATAATTTAAACGTGGTAAGCTACTTTATGTGCTTTTCCACACTTGAACTGAAATATTCATTTTGTTTTATTGTTTCATCATATAAATGATTAGTATCCTGGCATGTATTTTTCAGGGATGATGGTAGAGAGAGCAGCACTGTGAAGGGGATGTGGCTTGAAGAGCGATTTGTAAGGGGGTGTGGGCGGAAATCAATGTGTTGATGTGGGTGTGGTTTGGTGTGGGGGGAGCAGACTGCGAGCTGTGAGTACAAATGTTAAAATCCTGGCTACACCCCTTTTCCCATACCTTTATTACTCATTAC
>NC_056746.1:496024145-496151645 GCF_019279795.1 Protopterus annectens | reverse complement strand
ATATCGCCTACTCAGAGGCGATCTCTGCCTAACACACAAAGCTATGTCAAACCCAGAGCTTTTAGACATGCTCCACTTAAAGAAATCCCAATCCCTACGAGCTACACGCTCTAGGGACCTAAACCTTGTCATCACAACAAACAGAACATGCTGGAGGGATAGATTCCTGTCCCAGAGACTTCCCATACACTGGAACAAACTACCTATCTGTATCAAACAAAGCTCCTCATTAGCACTCTTCAAGAAAAATCTTGATGATTGGATGGGTGATAGGAAATTCACCCCGGGGATCACTTCTGTGGCTCTGCTCGACAGTGGCACAGGAAAATAATTTTCTTGGGTGGCGAACGCAAGGATACCTTTTGGCTAGGCTTATATAGGCCCTAGGGCCAATAGCCTAGTACCTACTTATGAACCTTAAGATATATATTTATATATATATATATATATATATATATATATATATATATATATATATATATATATATATATATATATACATAGATAGATAAATTTCTGTCTTCTGGATGAATCTACACATTTTCAGTGTGGATAGGTCCACACTAAAGTCAAACCTTAGACCTTAAGTCTAATGAAAGCAAATCCTGCTAGCACACTGTATCATTAGTTGAATAACAGAACTACAATTCTATTGGGAATTTGACTTTAGTGTGGACCTATCCACATGAAGAGATGTAGATTCACCCAGAAGACACTGATTTGTCAACTCATAGGCAGTGTCTGAAAGAAGTCATTTGATTTCTTAAGTATGTTATAATATTATGCAAGTAGCTGGATAACAGAATCACAATCTTATTGGATATTTGATCTGAGTGTGTACCTATCCACATTGAAGAGGTGTAGATTCAAGTGGCAGACACCGATTAGATCACAAAAAGGCAGTGTCTGAAAGGAGCAATTTTGATTTGTCAGTTTCAGTTCTAAACGTTTCACTTTTCCTTCTAATGGCAGATCTGAAGAAGGGTTCAACCCGAAAGCACTCATCCTGCCATTTCAAGTTGTTATTTCTCATTTTTATTAAAGAAGACTTTTATGATAGTTAGCTTGGTGATCGCCTTGGTTTTGTCTTTTTGCCTTTTATACATTTTATCCAAGTGCATATCTTTGACTGCCAAACAGTAGGATTTATATATATATATATATATATATATATATATATATATATATATATATATATATATATGTAGATCTTCTGATTTTCATCAAGTGACCCAAACATTGATGTTCACTATGTTGACATGCTACTATGCATGCATCAAGCAGCAGCACTGGCACATGAAAAATTAAAAAAAAAAAAGAAAAGAAAACAATGTTTTTTGTAGGAGGGGCAAGCCACTCTGCTCCCCCTTGTGGGGAGCTGTACCACACCCCCGCTGCTTATAAAGGGCATGTTCCCCTACATCAAACATTGTGTGATCTCACACACCTGTCGACCATCTCTTTAGTTGTCCAAACAGTTTAATCCACAGTCAATAAAAACACGGTAATAAGCGCTTTCTTCTTGAAAACAAGACTTCATCATGATGAAATCTTGTGTTCAAGATGAAAGCGCATATTGCCTTGTTTTTATTGACTGTGGATTGAACTGTTTGGATTGCACTGAGGACTGGACTGTTCCCTTTATGTTTTTTTTGAGTTTTGTATTACAGATTTTGTTGTCATCTCTTTAGTTGACCAGATTTTTTCCCTAAATAGATGTTGACCAACTATGGAGTTGACAGTAGTAATTTCCAACCAGTTCAGCTTACAGTATGCATATGCAAATATATTGTTCAATTATTTCACCTTATAACAGTCAGGTTTACTAATATACCCAGTCTGAGTAGAACACAATGCGAACTATGTCACCATCCACAAAGGGGAGGAGAGACTTGTACCCGCTTTAGTTAGTTATCCCCATAAAGTCTGACACATCTTACAGTCTTCATTTCAATGGTAGAATACTTTCAGTTATGACTTCCTTCCCTTTTTGTGTCTTCACTGCAGGTCTAAGATAGATTTGCTCTGCAAGTATGTCCACTGCATTCTATGCCCGAAGAGATTCTGCTAAGGTTCATGAGGGTGATAAAGCTGGAAGTGCCAAACTGGAGGAGGGTATTCTGTCTCCTCAATGGGAGTAGCACACTTGCATTACCTGAAGTGACCCAGCCACAGCTGGTGCAATTGGTGCAGGTTACAGTGGAATGAGCAACAGGCAGCTTCCTGGAGCAAATTTGATATTTGCTCAAATAGCTGGCCCCTACTTTCAGGCTAGCAGACTCTGATGTGTCTCATACCATCATATTTCAAGAACCAGCATGTAGTGATGGATCATAATAATGTCATTCTGAGGCAGGATGGGATTACATGGCAACTGCTCATACCACATCATATCCCCAACTGTGTAAGCTCCCTTCCTGATGTATCCTACCCAATACTCTGTACATTGCTCAACCACCCCCATCACCAGTTTATTACCCTCTGTTTGTCTGTGTCATCCCAATGTCAGCCCATCCTGTTGTGTAAACCTCCACCTCTGTTTGTCATGTTCTGTTTGCCTATTCCTGTGCACTATCCTGTTACCCTTTCCAACCACCTGCTTTCCTTTTCACCCTTCCCCCTTCCATTCTGTATCTATGCAAAGATGGTATCCCTGAAAAGCTTCCCCCCTTTCTCTGACTTCTGCATACTCCAATATGTTGTACTTATGTATTACCCTATGCTCCTTCATTCCCTTTTTCAATTTTCCTTTACACGTGTTTCCTTCCCTTTTACAAAACCAAAAGGAGGAATAGTTTATGGACACCACAGCAATGCAGCTGCAATAAAATATATCTACTTAACTGTTTACAGCATGTGATGCCATCTTGCTGAGGGATGTAGCAACCTGCCCAGCCTAGCTGCTACAAGTATTGCTTTATATTGATATAGCAGTCTCAGTTCACATTTTCTGTTGAGTGAGATCAAGCTGTGTGTTGAATGGCCATCTGTGGATTGTGCATTATATGGTATAATCTGCCTGCATAGTTGCACAGCATGGATAGATCCACTTTTATACTTGCTTCCTGAGTCATTTACAAAACCCATTAGTGCAGCATGTTTTTATCTGTATATTTATTGGCTCCTTATGCCTCCTTGTAGTGCTGCTTAGTAGCACAAGCTTTGCACAGAAGTGCAGTGCTTCTCTGTGGATCCTTCTTGTAATGTTTGTGTAACACCTGTTTAGTTGCTGTCATCAGTGTCATCAACCCCCCTTTTTAATAAGTTTTACATGTGCTGAGGTGTTACATTAACTTTAGTCATTGTGATCATTACACAGAGACAATGTTTACATCACATATCCAGTTGCTGTTTGTTTCACTGTTGTGAAATACACTGGTGGCAGACCTTGGAAACATTGTCTAAGCTAAGTTCAAGAGATGACAGTTGGAAATATGGCCTTACTATACAATCTTTCAGTACTGTGGTTTATTATTTTATTTTAATCATTTGTGAACTAGTAAGACTTACTTGGCCAAGCCTGTTTTTAGTGGCAATCAAGGATCATTGTCTTGTTAAGTGACTTGCTCAGTCACACAGTATGTAAATGGAAGGCTCAGGGAAGGAAAACCTCCTGTTCCACAGAATCAAGAATGTTAGCAGCTCATAGTCTTAATCTTCCATTGTAAACTTACAGACTGAATAGTTTTGTTGACCTTGTTAACTCACAAGGACTTAAATGCCCAATTTTCCGAGTTACTAAGAGCTGTTGAACTACAAAAGATAAAACTGTGATAGAGCCTGTTATGATTAAATATAATTTAAAAATGATATTGTAGTTCTTTAAATGAGAAAGTAGCAATGTCTCTAAGTGAGAACATCAACAGAATGCTCACAGTTGCTGGGGGGTAAATTGACACCACTCCTCAAGTAGCATGAGCATTCCAATAGTTGCAGTCACAGATTCAAAGAATGCTGTTTGCCATTTATCTTTGTGCAATTTTTAGTGCTTCCTTTATTGATGGACATAGGTTTCCTCCCACATCCTAAAGTCATGCTGTTTAGAGATAGCCATTCCATCAAAGTGTTTGTGTATATCTGTGTATTTGTGTGTCTTGTGACAAACTGGTGTCCTAACTTTCTCACCTTGCTTGCTGATATTTGCTGGCACCCATCAACCCTGGATTGAGTAATGCAGGTAATGGAAATGAATGAGAGAATGAATGAATGAATGAATGAATGAATGAATGAATGAATGAAAACTTATTAGTTTGTTGAGGGGCTTTGTTTCTATATTCACCTTTAAAAAATATAAAAATAAGCAATGTGAAGTTGTTCAATCTCGCTGTTTGTTCTTACACATGGGTATGGAGCTGATCCATCGGCTCCAAGTCAGCCGCTTTCCAAGCTCAAGATCATTCAGTAGCTCGAGGCACAGTACCTATCCCATGATGCTCTCTGACTAACCCTTAGATCTAGTTTGTTGCTGCAACGGATCGCAAGTCTTCAGTGTGCTCGAGCCAGTGAAGGTTTATTAAGAAGTATTTCTACAGCTAAGTTTACTTTATATATATTTATATATATATATATATATATATATATATATATATATATAATCTGTTTTTCTACCAGTATTTCCTTGTTATACTATCTTTTTTAGGGATTTTTCCCTGTTTAGTATGTTTTATTGGAGCGAGTTGCTCTTGGGCCTTGCCCTCTCTTCAGTTGGTTACATCCTTTGCTATGGTTGTACAGGGATCTATCTTTTTCTCCTATCCCACTTTTTGGCAAGATTGTTATTTGATTATTATTGGATTATATTGTTGTACTTTATATTATCAGGAATCTGATAATTGTGTTTTCTCTGTGTGTCTCTTCTTGTGATTGGATAGTACTATTGTACTTGATATTATCAGGAATCTGATAATTGTGCTTTTTATTGGACATAACGGCTGACCAAAAGCAAAAGTCCGGATTTAAAAGATGTGACTGTGGCCAAAAAATGTCAATAACAGATAACCACATTTCTTGTGTTTATTGCTTGGGACCTCTCCATTTGCAGGAGGATTGTTCCATCTGCTACTCTTTTAGTGGCAGAGTTCTGATAGAGAGACATAGGAAACTTATTGATCGAGGTCTCTTAACACCTGAGTTTCAGGAAGCTTTGGACAAGTCCGACCAGACCTCCAAGTCTTCGAAAGGGTCGAAGTCATCTCGGGTGTCCCCGGTGCCTAAGTCTTCAGCTCCGAGCACCTCTGTTAAGGTGCGGTCACTGGTTCCTAGGTCTTCGGAACCATGTGCCGAACTGATGATTCGGAGCAAACCTTTGGTTTTGGAGCCGGTATCAGAGACTTTAAAATTTCCAATACTTAGGTCTGTAGCTTCTTCGGCCCCTTCGACCCGCTCTTCAAGGATGTCAGATATTGATGTGGACCGTGTGGTTCAGAGGTTTTGGAGAACCCGGCATTGGCTAAACTGCTCTCTGCATTATCCCAACTGGGTTCAAGCCCTGTTCCCGCCCCATTGCCTGTGACTAGTCCTCCTCCGAGCCTACCCAGGCCTTCGGAGCCAGAGGCGGAAGATCTGATGGTTGTGGAACCCATGGAGCCAAGTCCTGTTCCAGTGACTTCTGTTCCACCCACCCTGACCTCTTCAGTGCCTTCCGAAGAGTCTCGGATCCAGCACTCGTCAGTTCCGGGGGGGAGTCGAACTGATGCATTGGTTCCTACACTTCCCCTCGGGGCTTCGGCGCAGGTGAACTCAACTCCGTCCTCGGGTTCGGAGCCCTTGGCCTCGGCACCTGCGAGGCCTCCATCTTCCTTGGAACTGGTGGCTTCCTCTGGCCGAGAGTCCGGGGCCTTTGATGCCATGAGGAGGGTGTTGTCTGTTCAAACCCACACTACAGGTCTCTCCTCTTCCTCCCTGAAGATGCCGAGTTCTGCCTCTTCGTCTAAAGCACCTACTAAGCAACGAGACCCAGAGCCTCAGGTATCCCCTTTGGGTGAGCTCTGCTCTACTAAAACTTCACCAGCCGCCCCCACTGATGATGTTCCCAGAAAGAGACTCTGCAAGAGGAGGCATTTGGATTCCCCTCAGGAATCCTTGACATTAGACACTGACCTAGAGGAATCGGAAGAGTCCCCCTCGGAGGACATACCTCTCAGCTGTCCCTAATGTTCAGGGACGTCCCTGATTTTGACTCAAATTTTTGCTCTGTCCCTCTGAATTCCTCCTAAAACTACTGACTTTGGGCAGAAAGGTGGTGATTTACACTTAATGAATAATGACAATAATTAAGAGTTATACACTTCTTTACTTCAGAAAAGGTGTATTAATGCATATGCTCTGATTCTCTCAATGTTTCAACTTAATAGCACTAATATTTTAAAAGTGTCCCTGATTGTCCCTGATTTTTTCTTGACTTTTCCCTGATTCTGTTCAAATTTGTCCCAGATTGGTTGAGAGGTCTGTCGGAGGATGTCTCATTTGCGGACATCTTAGAAATACTTAAGCAGAGGGGCGACTGGCAGTCCATTCACCCTACTGAGGATGAGTCTGTGCTCCTGAAGGCCTTTGGGTCTCAGCCCTCCACCTCCTGGGTTACTCCGCCCTTCGAACTAATGGATCTGGTCACTCAAAGGGCATGGGAGTCCCCTGACACCATGGAACAAGTCCCTCGGAGGCCCAATAAATTCATCACTGCCCCTCAAAAGAAATCGTTCCTCACCAAAAGAGTCCCTGTTGATGCCATTGTGGTGGCGGCGGCCACCAAGAAAGAGATGTCAGAGACTTCTTCTACTGTCCATCCTCCTAATAGGGATTCCAGAACGATGGACAGATACAGGAAATGCATTTTTAGTTCTGCAACATTTGCCATGAGATTGCTTAACTACTTGACCCATTTTACTCACCTTCAATGAGATCTCCTTCAAGAACTCGGAGATACTCTAAAGGGTAACACAGATGAGGCTATTTCGGAAAAAGTTACAGCTCATCTTTCTACCCTTAATTCCATCATCAACTCATCCATGCAGCTCATTTCCTATGCAGCCTTGGGATCGATTCGATCAGCAGGTTCAGCGATTGCTCTGCGGAGACTGTCTTGGATGCGCTTGTGCTCCTTTGCGGAAGCCTTCAAGTCTTCCTTTGTCAATACCCTGTTTGATGGCTCTTCATTTTTTGGGCCTAAAGTCAAGGAGACCCTCACTAGGTGTGAGCAGGAAGGAAAGACTCTATCTGCCACAGGAGTCCGTTTTTCCACCCCTGCTAGACCATACCCCAAAGGGCAAAGAGGTGGAAAAATGACCCTTCAGGGGCAGAGGAGGGGGCAATAATGGAAGACGCTGCTTTGGCGGCAGAGGGAGTCCACAGAACCAGGGTGACAGGGAGCAGTTTCCTGGCAAGCCCTATCAGCACTCCTGAGAGGAGGCCCAACTGTCCTACTCTGGAGACAGTCAGGGGTCACTTGGCTTTGTACCCAGATGCCTGGCTAGAAATTACATCAGATTCTTAGGTACAAAACATAGTTACCAGAGGTTACCTCATTCCCTTTGTAGAACCCCCGTTACCCACAAAAAGAATCCCAGATGTTCCATCCAGTCTGAGGAATCAAGTAGTCACAGAAATCCAAAACCTGCTTGAAAAAAGAGTCATACAGCCAGTCCCGGCAGACCAGATAGGATCCAGAATTTACTCCAGATTCTTTTTAGTTCCAAAGAAAACAGGGAACTAGAGGCCTATTTTAGACCTCAGCAAACTCAATACATTCATAAAGAAGGAGAAGTTCCGGATGGTCACGCTTCAATCAATACTCCCGTTCCTGGGAACGGGCGATTGGATGTGCTCTTTAGATCTCAAGTATGCGTACTACCACATCAAAATGGCCAGACCATCCAGAGAGCACGTGTGTTTCCAGCTGTGGGCCAGTCATTATCAATTTTGAGCTCTGCCCTTTGCTCTCACTACACCGCCCAGAGTGTTCACCAAATGTATGGCAGTAGTTATGGCTCACCTGAGGCATCTAGGATTCTGGGTGTTTCCGTATCTGGATGACTGGCTCCTATCCGCCACCGCCAGGCATCAACTCATTCAGTCCGGGGATCATACAATCAATCTCTGTTTTTGGTTAGGAATAACCATAAATTTCGAAAAATCTGTTTTATTGCCATCGCAGCATATCTCATTTATCGGAGCAGACCTAGACACCACCACTGCCCTGGTCAAATTACCTCTAGAAAGAGTCACCTCTCTAAGAAATCAGGTGTCATGCGTACAAGAAAAGAAAGTACCTGCTACTCGGGTGTTAAAGCTCTTAGGCATAATGGCAGCTTCCCTCATAGCAGTACCTCTGGGCCGGATGCACATGCGGATACTCCAATGGTTGCTTTTCACCCAGTGGTCCTACCAACAGCTCCCGATGTCATTCAAGATTCTGTTGACAGATGTTTGCAAGAGAGACCTTCTCTGGTGGTTGAACAGCCACCAGATGACAGTAGGTCAACCATTTATATTACCCCCTCCAGTAGCCATGGTGACCACGGACGCTTCCCTGATAGGGTGGGGGTGGGGGGTTTAAGGAAAGAGTGCCCAAGGCACCTGATCAGAGATAGAATATCATTTGCATATCAACGTCCTGGAGTTGAGAGCAGTGCTTTTAGTGTTGCAGCACTTTCTCAACTATCTACCTCAGGGGACGATTGCGATTCAGACAGACAACATATCGGTAGTCTGGTACATCAACAAACAGGGAGGAACCAAATCTTACCCCTTATGCCAAGAAGCTGTGAGGATTTGGAAGTGGGCTGTGTCCACCGGGCGCTTTCTATTAGCAATGCACATCCCGGGGAAATCCAGCATGATAGCAGACAAACTGAGCAGAGTGATTTTGTTACCGTACGAGTAGTCCCTCAAACAAAATGTGGTGGAAAGGATATTCTGCAGATGGAGCCAGCCTTGCTGTGACCTTTTTGCATCTCTGACGAATGCCAAATGCAGAAGCTACTTTGCCCTCAACCCTCCACCGGGGAACAGTCCCAGGGATTCACTCGTGCATGATTGGCCCTCGGGTCTCCTTTATGCCTTTCCTCCATCCCCACTGATTCCCAGATTCTTGATGAAAGCAAAGGGCTCGGAAAGGACAGTTATTCTAATAGCCTCTTTTTGGCCTAGGCAGATATGGTTCCCCTTTCTTCATCAATACCAATTGGAAGAACCTTGGTTTCTGGACCCAGTGCCAGACCTTCTGACGCATTCATCAGGAGTTTTTCACCCCTCTCTTCAGTCCCTCAAACTGACGGCTTGGCTGCTCCACTTCCCAACCTAGCCAGGTCATATAATCTGTCTACCAAAGTTCAAAATATTCTGGTTTCCTCTCATAAAGTCTCCACTAGGAAACTGTACATTAGTAAATGGAAACGTTTTGTTTACTGGGCCTCTCAACGAGATATTGATCCCTATGTTGCCCCTCTTGATATGGTTCTGGAATTTCTTGCAATGATTTTTCAGGAAGGTGCTGCAGAGTTCAGTTGGCCACTATATCTAATTTTCACTTGGGGATTGAAGGATCTAATCTTATGTCACACAGATTATGTAAAGCCTTTTTGAAAGGGACTCATCACCTAAGGCCACCCATCAGACAACCAGTTGCACCATGGAACTTAAATTTAATATTATCTCAGCTGATGCTCCCCCCCCCCCCCTGAGCCTGCATCCTCTTGCCCCTTGAAGTTCATATGTTGGAAAACATTATTTTTGCTGGCTATTACTTCAGCTCATAGAGTTTCTGAACTTCTAGCTCTTTCTATTAGGCCCCCTTACTTGGTATTTTTTCCTGATAGATTGTCTCTCAGGACAAATCCCACTTTTCATCCGAAGGTCTGCTCCAAGACTAATCTAAATTAGTCTATTGAGTTGCCCACTTTTTTCAGACATCATTCTAATAAAATGGAGTATATGCTACATAAACTTGATGTCCACAGACAGTTGAGATTTTACTTGGACAGAACAAAGGATTTTAGAAAATCTGAATAGCTTTTTGTCTCCTACGCTGATAACAAAAAAGGGCTATCTGTGTCTAAATGGTTAT
Source organism: Protopterus annectens (assembly GCF_019279795.1). Classification (NCBI taxonomy): domain Eukaryota; kingdom Metazoa; phylum Chordata; order Ceratodontiformes; family Protopteridae; genus Protopterus; species Protopterus annectens. The sequence goes on along the minus strand of NC_056746.1, from coordinate 496,141,582 downwards.
CAGATTGCATAAAGTTTGTATACTCTTCAACTAATCAGACCTTAGAATACAAGGTGAAAGCTCATTCCACTAGGGCAGTATCCACATCTCTTGCTCATGCAGCTCATTTGCCTTTGGACAACATTTGTGCAGCCACCACTTGGTCAAAACCACATATGTTTATCACTCATTACAAAGTGGACAGGGCCTCCAGGGACAGAGCTTCCTTTGGTTCCACTGTTCTCAGGAATGTACTCCTGTGAGCCACCCAGGGTTTGTGTGCATGGGACGCTACCCACTTGTAAGAACAAATGGCGAGATTGAACAACTTCACATAAAGAAGTTATGTTCTTACCATAACATTCCATGTGAGTTGTTCATCTCGCCTTTGTTCTTACATTTCCCACCCCCCATTCCCCTCCGGGTTCTTGAAGACTGGTTATGACTGGAGGTCTGGTTTGGTTTGTCTACTGACATTTACTTCTACCAGACTTTCTTCCTGTGGTTAACTGTACATATATGTTTTTGTTTTTTATATATACACATATTGACATTTAGGGTATGTTAGGCTGTTCCTTTGTTGCTGGATTCAGCAAACTAGATCTCAGGGTTAGTCAGCGAGCATTATAGGATAGGTACTGTGCCTCGAGCTAATGAAATATCTTGAGCTTGGAAAGTGGCCGACTCGGAGCCGATCCCATGTGTAAGAACAAAGGCGAGATGAACAACTCACATGGAATGTTATGGTAAGAACATAACTTCTTTTTTTAGACCTTTTGTGGGGCATTGTGTACCTAATTTTGTGTGGAAGTAGTCTGTTATAATCTTTAAACAATAACGATAAACGTATTTTCCAAGAGCAGTACTAAATTATTATAACTCTTTTTGATATGTTTACCTTATCACTAAAAAAACGAGCAGTCACTTTTACCAGAAATGCAGTTTCTGATGGCAGTTGATGACTGTATGGACCATCTTATCCACTCATTTTTCTACCTGCTGAAAATAGGCTTTGCATCATTCACTCTCATTCTCCACCATTTGTAAGACTTCTGTCATGGTTGTCCCTTGTATTACTGACTGCTTTTACTGGTTCTAACCATTCTGCCATTGCAGGGACATGTTAGTAACTCATAGCCTTAAACCCTTGCTCTGTACTGTCACAAGTATGTTAGAGTCATCTGTGATACTTTGGCCTAGAGAACAACAGCCACCTTCTAGCATTCAAGGTTAATGTGGAGGTAGACCACAGAAGTTCATTTACTATGAAACTCTGGGAGAATAACTTAACATACTAATCACTCTTGAAACATTTAACAAGATCTGCAAGTTTCTCAAGTGAATAGTCTTGGTAAATAACCATGAGCCCTGCAGTTCTTCAACTTTCTCGAAAATTTCATTGATCATTTGAAGTAGTTGGAGGTCATGGTGTATATGTGAATTAGTATTTTTTTTAGCTGCTTGCTAGACTCCTTTTCATTGGTAAAGAGAGTAAGTAGGTCTGATAGCTATCTTCTAATACAGTGCAGGCGTTTTAGATGTTATCAAAGATGATGCCTTGAGGATAATCAATTCTTTAACTAGGTTTTGTAGAGTTTGAGCAGTGGATCTAGAACTTTATCCTCAACTGCATTAGTCTTAAAAAACCTGCAACTTCATTTGAGTCCTAAATAACCTCAGGAGTCACTTTAAACGTTCTTTTAATGACTGAAGGGACTATGGTCCATCACAACTTTCACATATACTATCATAATATTTTTTATACCTCTCAAGCAGCATCTAGCTATTTTCCTAAAAATTATGACAGTTAAGGCCTTTAAACAGTGAATGAGTCTTATGACAAAATGACACTTGCTGAATAAATGTTGCAGTCTCAAAGACTGCATGTATTTGTTATGACAGCTTTTAAATTGTTGTGTAGAACCTTTTATTGTAAGGAAATGGAGAGAAAGAAAGCACATTCATACACATTTTATTGAGCTTTGCTTCATGGTATTGTCAGGATCTCAGTCTTGTCAAAAGCAATTTATTTTAAACTTGCTGTAAGCACAGTCTTTTAAAAGAGTAGTGACTTTTATTGGTTTTGTTTATAATTTCAAGATATATTCTCTTGATATTTCTGTGGATATCTATTAGCAGGTCTGTGGTAGAAGGATGAAGGTAGAGGCATAATGTTTAAATTATTGGCAACCAAAACTTAGCTCTATGGCACAGATGGATAAAGCTCTGAGTGCCACCCACACAACCCATGATCGATTGATGATCCAGGACTGGGGAAGGAGCCTGGAAAGGTGGAACTGAGAGGTTAATGCTGGCTCACCTATCAGGAGGGAAGGGAGGCAGTCTGAACTCTACATAATTGATATAAAACAAACATGACTGAATCAGCATGTAAGAGAATTGGCAGAGTTATGAATAACTACCAAGCTACATACATGTATTAGCTGAGATATGAGCAGACGATTTGAGCAGCCAATGAAGTGTGCTCAGTTTATGGGTTGTCTATACATCAGGCTGCCATGAGGGATGCCTAGGTCAGGGGAAAAGTATCCAGCCTGACTACATGCCTGGATGACAGTCCATGCTTGGCTCAGCTCTCACCTAACCCTGATTGCCTATAGTTATTGGAACTGTAAGGCTAGCTCCCATAATAGACTGGGAATGCTGACTGGATATTATGGGGTTCAGCAGACAGAATGGTGAATTAATGGGTAATAGAGAAAATAGAGGGGGCTGATAATCAATAACCACAGAGGGAAAATGCATCTAGAAAAAAGGATTAATAAACATTTAAAGCTAAAAGTCTTTCTGTTCTACATATTGCTTTTCAGGTACTAAGAAGAGGTTTCATGTGGCTGTAGCAGCTAATTTCTTAGTTTGGTGAGTTTTGCCTGTGTTGCCCCTATTGGAAGTTTTTCTTAAATTTCTTCTGTTGAGTTTTGCACACAAATTACATTTCAGTAAATCTGGTTTTCAGCAGAAGGTTTCACTTTGACTGTTGCAGGATGTTCTTTCTGAATTGTGCTATTCCTGGTGTGAACCGCAGAATGTGGCAGTTAGTAAACAGGATTAAGACTATAAGCTGTTAGCAAGCTGTGCCATGAAATTTTGGGGTTGATTCCCTTGGCTTCCATTTGCCTATTATGTGACTCTGAATAAGTCATTTAAGCAGACAGTGCTGCTGGGGATAACCCCAGAAAAGGGGCACTGTCACCCACTGGACTTGGAAACAAATAAAATTAACCATGTTTAAGTAGTGCTTTTTTGTGACACGCCACAGAATATTTGCAGTTAGCCTCCCTGGTATGACAAAAGCTTAATTGTCAGTATAGAAAGGGTAGTGTGAACGTCTTTCCATCATAGTCTTTTTGTTTTGCATTACACATTCTGACTGGGCTTGGATGTACGCAGGACTCCCATCTGCCATTGAATACTTGTGTCTTATACTTGCATATAACAGCATTTGCTTTCAATTTAAATCAGACATAACCAATGCCATCATTGTATAGTCACAAAAAGATTGATGGGGTAGCTTGTCTCATACAGTTATAAATGATCTATGACTTTTAACTTCCATATTTAAACACTACAGTAATGTGTACTTGTGAGTGGCAACAGCCTTGGCCTACAGGTGGTACTGAGGCTGTTTCCTTCTTCCCTTTCTTGCATTACCTTTTCTTTAACCCCCATAATAAGTGAGGCTACCTTTTGTTCTTTTTCATTTACTGATCTGCTGCGTGTGGACCTTTAAAAATAAAAGGAATTCATAAATTATTTCATGGTCTCTTCTGTCAATAGGCCTATATCTGAGCTGCTGCCTGTGTTTTACCTTTTTATTGTTTCATTGAATCTCTTAGATTCATTCTTTCTCTTTAGTTTGATTTCCTGCATTTAGTGGTTTTGTTTGAAATTCGAACATTTGGTTTAACTAAAAGTGAATGCCTTTTATATATTCATTTTATTTTCTTGCAACAGAGATGGGGTGGTTATTTGACTATGACAATTTCTTAAGCCAGGGGTGTAGCCAGAATTTTCAAATCTGTACTCAGTTTCCAGAATGATGCCCCACACCAAACCACACTCCTTCAGTATCTTGCTCTCTAACCACCCCTACATACTGCTATACAAGCACATCCCCTCATAAAATGGCCTCCCCCACCCAACACTCAACAAACATACAGAAGGAAGCACATATTTTCATGAACAAGCAAAATAAAAATTATATTTCAATCCAAGTGTACATCTGCCCTGGGTGGAAAAGCACATAAAGTTCCTTTTCATTATGGTAGGCTTTACCCTGTATCCAGATGGCCATTCATGAGTACCTTTTAATGCAATATGCCATAGCTATCGCAACTTATTTTATGCTTTTTGTTTGACTGTAAAGCTTCTCCCAATTCTGGAGGGGAGGTCATCCAAACAGTCATAAGGATTGATTGTGCCTACATCAACATCTCAGCAATAAGCATGTTAAGTCCTTGCCCCTCCCCTTGGGTGGGAGATGTACAACCCATATCATCACAGGGCGATTATGCCTTCTCATGCATGTGCATGCTTCTGTGCACCTACTGAGGAAGGTTACTGTGTTTGCAGCTGGATGAGCCAAATGCATGCCCAAGACTGCTCCAAAATTTGCAATTCCTTTTTCTGAGGAGAGATATGCCTCTCTCTCTATGCTCCATCATGTACCCATGTTGCTAACAGAACGCAGATTGCCAGTTTCTGGATGTGGGGCTAGGGATTATAATACTTGGCACTGCATGTATTTAATATTGTTTTTGGGAGTTTTACATAGCAGTTAAGATGTTTGCTTCAGAGATACAAAGGACACAGTTTGATTCTCACCTTTGATCATTGTCGGATATTTGCTAGGTATATAATAGTCTGCAGACTGATTACCTAGTATTTTCCTATGACTCATATTTTTGTAATTTTTCAGTCATTTCATTACAATAAGACCTATCAGGTGTATATATATTTTAGATGTAAAATACTTCTTCCAACAAAAATGACATATTCTTCACCAACTTTGAAATATTAAGCAGAGGAACTTTTACATCAAACATATAAAAATAAACCAAATTCAATATTTAACAAGTAGCCATTTATCTAAATGCAATAATGCCTGACAGGGTGGGCACTGGAGGGAAATAATGAACATTCCAAGGCTAAGTAGGCCCTTTGCCTGTGATGCAAGGCCTCAAAATACCCCTGGGCCATCTATTATTTCCTAACAGCCTTGCTTATTTCCTACCACCTACTAGTCAGAACACATCATCCCCAGTTTAACCAGTCTCCATACTGATAAGCTAATCTGTCAAAGAAAACCATGTACAAACTATCAGGAAAAATCTCACAGCATAGCCTTACACAAATATGGGAATTTCACCAGTTTCAACAACTACAGAACCACAGCCATTATTGTCACCTGTTTCAAAATTTTTGGAAAAATGTATTCATTAACAATTCTGTAGATACCTGTTTGGTAAGAACCTTCTCTCCCCTGCACAACATGTTTAGAGAGTATAAAAACCCTCAAGTCAAGACATTAACTGACCAGTTCAGCACAACTAAATAAAAATTCCTTACCTACTTTTAGTGAGTGGTGTAAATAAATAAATAAAATAAGTAAAAATAGTGTAAAATCAGGCATGAGAAAGTTAGTCAAGCAATATAAGAAAAAAGCACTCCTGGGCCCTTTAAATCTAAAAGTGAGTCTGACTATGGTACCACAGGATTCACACAGTGGGAAAATGTAACACAACCAGACTTGCCTCTCAAATGTCCCTGGTTTTGGCTTTGATATTTGTTCTTTTCCCTCCATCCATACCTCCAACAAATGGTGATACTGAGATAAAGGTGGCAGATTACACTTTTAAGAGTTATAGACATCTTTAACTTAAAAAATGCATGCTATTTCACATTCTCTTAATCTGCTAGTTTCTCATATTAATAGTACAAATATTTTAAAAGACATTCCTAATTATTTCTAGATTTTCCCATGTTGCTGCAGATAACAGACTGAGAACTATGGAAATTCAGAAGCTAGAAACAGCTATTCAGAACTAATGAGCAACAGCTGCGAGCAGCAAAAGTGATAGAACCACCAAATAACAATAATGCAGCAGTAGGAAAATGCACATTACTTAACATTTTATTTCCCCACATCAAGACTCATATAAAAAGTAAGTATTAAGCATTCTTCCATATAATATGTGAAAAGGGGGATATTGCCAGCACAGCCGTCTAGAAATGTGTAAATGATTCATGTGTGTCATTTGTGAATAACATGGTTTGTGTAGGATGCTTGTGTTGCAAATGTATTGGAACTGTGTATCTTGTGTATATCAAACTAGGTTTGTACAGACGTGTATTGAAAAGATATTTTATAAAATGCTTGTGCTTAAAATGTTACAACAGCATGCCCTACTGCAACAGAACAGAAATGTAAATGCACTATTGTAACTGTTAAAATGTATATATTTTAATAGTGGAAACTGGAATACAGGAGGTTAACTTCAGAAAAATAACTGAAATTAAATTACTTTATGGCTAGGCCATAAAAAGATGATATATTTTAGTTTCAGTGCAGTGGGAGACATAATGTCTGTACTAGGGAGTTTTCTATATTGTCTTTAAGGTGAAATAATTACTAATTTTGAAATGTGAAGGAATGCAATTGTTTTATGACTTCCAGCATCTGCCAAAGATCTGAGGTCTATGTATTTTCACAGGTAGATGGTAAATACTGCCAGCTACCAGCAGTGGAGGTTTCATCTGGGATAGAGTCAGATGGTAGGAAATGATGTAATTTTGCAAGCTATCCCAGCAGTAATATTTGAGATATTAATTTGAGGAGTCTCTTAGTGAGATACAGCATTCTGTATTCTGCCTTGGACCTGACAACAACAACAATAAGTATCATTCACAACATCTGCCTTGCTCTTAAGTAAGTTAACTAGAGTATAGTAATTCTCTTAGATACAGTCATGAATATAGCAAAGCTTAGGTTAGATATTTTTCTTTATTTATTTGAGACTGTCCTGCAATGTTGTTTTAAATATTTCCTGTGATTTTGACCTCTGATGTCACTGTGAATATATATTTAGTATTGTCTTGTTCTTTTATTATCTATTATTAAATATATTTAAACCTTTCATTATGGCTGATTTGTGTAGAGAGTACTTGCATATTTATTTGGTGATGCTGTGGGCCACTCCTAATAGCCTTGCTCTTGGTGAAACTATCATTAATATTACACAGTAAGATTGGACACCCTTTGTTATGGGCCTGAAAGTAGCTGGGGAGGAATTCTGGTGGCAGGGGTAACTACCTTATAATGTGGGCAAAAGGGAGCATAGCTAGTAAACCTGTGCCAGCCTTTCCCAGATGTGTGTGTGTGTGTGTGTGTGTGTGTGTGTTTGTGTGTGTTTGTGTGTAAATCAAACTTCAAAAAGTGTGCGTGTCACCTGCTTGGGCAGGGACACGAAGCACTGGTTGGACAGAGAGGATGCTGGAGGTCTTGCCTTAGCTACTCAGCTGAGATCTCAACTCTATAACTGTGACAGTGGAGAGTCTTATTGGAAATCTGGAGAAAGGGGGAGAAACCAGCCCTAGACTGATTGTGGACTCTGTGTGCTCTTAAGGGAAATTACACTTGATGCAGAGAGCTGCATCTGGTAATATTGTGTGCATACCTTGTCATCCTCTCAGTGCACGCCCCCCACTGTTGCCAGTGATGAGGATTGAGGCTCCTTGATTACTGGCTCAGTAGTGGGTTGTCACATTATTGGCTGGCAGTGGTGGGATCACCACCTCATATATTAGAATTCAGTGGTATGGATATTGAACTCCTGTAGCCTGTAAAAAGTGGTCACTAAAGAAGGTGTTTGTACTCTCAAGCAGCCACACGGTAGACATTCAGAGTTTCATATCACAATAGTTTTATTTATTTTTTCATTAGCTTAGTTAGTCAGGGAGAGCAGGCAAGGATGTCAGCAGAGGAGTATGGCAAGCTGACAAGGAGCCAGTTGGCTGAAATGTGCCAAGCCAAAGGACTGGTGCATGCCAACCTGACTAAAGCAGAAATTATTGCAGCCTTAACCACAGCTGCATCACAGACCAGAAACCAGGAGGACAACCAGACTGGCCTTGGAGATGTGTAAATCTCAGAGAATGAACAGTTCAACTTTGCCTCACAGGGCTTAAAAAATCCATCTGGATTAAAGAGACGTGAACTGGAGGCCAAACGTTTAGAACTAGAATCAGCAGAGGGATTGCGGCATTTGGAATTAGAATCAGCAGAGAGACTGAGACATCTGGAGGGCAAAGAAAATGAGAGGCAGGGGCACCATGAAAAGGAGATGCTAACTCTTCGCCAGGGTCATGGAGGTAATGGGGAAGGGAATAACCACACCCCAGAAGCAATAAAGGTCAATAAATTTCTTCCACAATTTACTGCAGGTGATAATTTTGATAGTTTTGAAAGGGTTTGTAAACAGTATAATGTTGACCAAAGGCTCTGGGTACGGTTCCTGACCCCCTTACTGCATGGTAAAGCTGTTACTGCTGTTTTTAAATTGTCTGATACTGATTACTTAAATTATAATACTGTTAAAAACTGTTTATTGCAGTGTTTTAAGTTAACACCTGAAGCTTATAGAAGAAGGTTCATAAGCATAGGCCCAAGGCAGATGAAAGTATGTGTGAATATATTGCTGAGTTAAGCACTTATTTTCATAGGTGGATGAGTGGGTGTCAGGTCACGGCTTTTGAAGGGCTAGCAGATCTTTGGGTGGGGGAACAAGCCCTTAGTGCTTTGCCTGAGGACATTAGAATCTGGTTAGTAGATAGCGAATGTAATACTGCAGATGAGTTTGGGAAAAAGTGAGACCTATACCTAACAAGCATTACTGCACAGGAAAGGGATACTCAGTGCTGCTCCTGGGTCTAAGGGAACCCATGGTGGGCAGCCTAAACCGCCCCAACAGAGTCTGCCTGTAGCAGGGGAAGCCACTAGTTTAGGTACACGACCAGGATCAAGGGTTAAATGTTATAAATGTAACCAGTGAGGCCATGTAGCATATAGTTTCCCACAGAGTACAGGTGAGGAACAAAATGTAGGGGAGTCAGTGAGTGGGACTGACAGAATGTGAGCAGTAAGTTGTCTGCAGACAACAAGGTTACCAAACTGCCACAAGAGATTATATCCTGTCTTATTAGATAGGAAACATACCACTGCTAAGAGAGATGCAGCCTCTGATGTAACTGTTGTGAAGCTTGCAATGGTTAAAGAGGAGCACTACTTGCTTGGGCAGTCTACTCCAGTCAGAGCTTTAGGAGGGACCCCATTCCAAATACCTTTGGCTAGGATTCACCTTGACTGGGAGGGTGGAAAAGGAAGCAATCAAGTAGGAGTGTTTGGGGATATTCTTGCAGATATCCTGATAGTGAAAGATTTTGATAATGCAGTACCTTGTTTGCATGCAGTTACACGCAATCAGGCTTGGAGAGAAGCATGTGGGTCTGGTAGCCTGGGGGGAGACCCAGACATACTGCACACTTGAAGCCAGGACTGGTGAGGTGGCTATTGCAGGAAAGGAGCTACCCTGTGTCAGTGAGGCTAAAGGTGGGCCACAGCCGCTGGTGGGTACTTATGTTCCCTTGGACCGAGTGACTGCAGGGGCAGAGGTGAGTTGTAGTACCCAGGCTGACAGTGAGACACTGCTGTCAGAGGATACCAGACATCCTTTGAAAGTGGAGCTGGGAAGGGTTACAAAGAGAGAGTTAAGACAGGGTCAGCTCTCAGACCGTACATTACAAGGCTTGAGGGAGGTAGCTAGTGAGGTGCCTGATTCTCAAGGGGAATCTGTATACCAGGACAAAGGGTTACTGTATAGAGAGTGGACCCCTGAGTGAGGGCTAGAGGGTGGGAGAATACAGCAGTTAGTAGTGCCTAGAGGCTACCATATGGCACTTCTAGCCATAGCCCTTGGTATTCCCTTTGCAGGTCATATGGGCATAAAGCATACCAAGAGATGTGTTATGCTGAACTTTTATTGTCCTGGGATTTCTAGGGATATAACAGGATACTGCAAGACCTGTGAGCAGTGCCAAGCGGTTGGCAATGCAGTAGACAAGGTCAAAATTCCTTTGGTGCCTTTGTCTGTGATTGAGGAGTCATTTCAGAGGATAGCTATAGATATTGTGGGGCCTCTGAGTACCCCAAGTTCCACAGGGAAGAAGTATATCTTGTCACATTCTGTAATTAATATTGCATAATCCATCTGTCAAGGATTACCATGGAAATGATTACCTGGATTGCAAAGTATCACCAAATCAGCGCACAGAACACCTTGGTAGTTATATGTGTCCACCTGATGTGCAAGTGTTCTGTGTAGTTGTGTACTCACAGTTGTTACTGCTTGGCCCATACTGTCCCATGCAAAGAGCTTGAGAGGTATGTACATGCTACATCAGCTATAGGAGACCTGTAGTCACTGTACACATAAAGAAAATACAGACCTGTAGAGCAGATAGTAGTACTGTTGTCAGGGAAATAACCTGCAATGTCACTAATGGACTGTTTTTCTCTCTCTCTCCCCAACCCATATCTTCATTTGTTTATTTATTATTGTTATTTGTTACTTATGGTTTACTATTAATATATGGCGTTATATTAACTGTATTTTGGGACATGTGTTTTATTATTGTTATGTATTATAATGGTTGCGTATTAACATATCTTGTTACATTACTTGTTTTATTGGCCTTATGCTGTAACTGTTACTGACATGCTGTTAACATTCTGACTGTTCTGTTATTTATTATTGTGTTTCACATAATATGGATTGATATGTAATTTGATTATTTCCAATGTTCTTCCATGCTGTTATTACTAACACTGATCTGTTCATAACTAACCTATACTTATTGCTATACCTCCAATACCGCAGCACGTCAGTGTAGGTGGTTCCGGCTGATCCACCTACCTTGCCTCAACTGGCTGTGGCACCAGGTCCTGGCATGTCTGGGACCCAGACTGGTGGTGCCCCCTGTGCTGCCCCTGCACCACCTGCAGTGTCAGAAGAGACTGCCTCAGGCAGTGGGGCCTGGCCGCCCCCTGGGAGTGGTGGTGGAGGGGCCATTGTCACCCAGGATCAACTGCCAGTTATGGTGCACAGGACTGTTCACCACAGCTATGAAAGCCGCCTGCACCAGATTGAGAGCACACTGGCCAACCTGGTGAGGCAATCTAGCCCTAGTGCCCAGCCTGCAGCACAGCCACCATCAAGGCAGTGAATGAGCAGAGCTGACAGTCCTATGGGTTGGGACGTGAGTCATGCTGCTGCCATCTGGAGGCACATGCAACTTGGATTCCACAAAACCCTCCCCATCCAAGGTGTTTACCCACCTTATGTGTCACACACCACCCTTGTATGCAGTCTTGTCTGTTTGCAAATGCATCCTCTGCTACCCAGTTTACCTCCCCACATGTGCCTATGTCCCTTCCCCAACATTCCACTTTCACCTTAATAAAAAAAAAAAATGAGCACCTGTCCCCAAAAAAAAAAAAAAAAAATATATATATATATAAATGAGCACCTTATATATATATATATATATATATATATATATATATATTTATATATATATTTATCGCCCCATACATAGCTCTCCATTTCACACACGTCTCCACTGGACACAATTAATTTGGTCCAATTGGCTTGACAATGCAGTTATGTTGTCCTCACCCCTCTCTCTGGGGTTTGAGAGCCCAAATTCATCTACAAAATCTGTCAAAGTGCACAGCTGTTGCTGTGCAAGAAATGGATAGCTATGGTTCTTTTCTAGACCCTTCGTGCATATCCCTGCCTGCCTTTCACTATGTTTTTCCCCCTGCTTGCCTCCATTTCGCCACTTTCCTATCAACCACTTTTTCTTTTCCTTATATGTTTTTACTGTGGATTTGCACGGAGCTGCGTGCCACTTCGCTTAGCTCAGCTTAAATGGAGCTTTAATAATTAGATGTGTTTATTACATTGTCAGACACATGTACAAAATAAAGGCCTCTACCATGTTTCAAACCTGAGCCCAACACACCTACAGCACACTGTATTAACCTGTCATTCCACGAAGATCTAATTAAACAGGTGTTTTCATCAAAACATATTGATTGCCACTTTCAGTCATTAGGCATGTCTCAACTTAGCTACGTGCCATGCAGCACCACACAAACTGGAATAAAAACTAATAGGAAAAATGGGAGTGTACCTTGGACTCTGCTGCAGTAGTACACCACTAGACAACCAAAGACATAATAATGGATGTAAGTGAGCTCTGTGATAGCAGGTAAATGTGCACTTTTATCAGAAACGCAGAAAAGGCATCAATGGCAAAGTGCATGTTCAACTGGGACTGTGGTGCAGAAATACAGCCATAGAAAGCCATGCCCATACTCATGTATGCAGACAATGTGTGCCACAGCCTGTATGTCTGCATATATACTTTGCAAATACACCTGCTGTTGCAGTGACTCAGTAACTCAGTCTGTTAAATGCCTTGCATGCAGTACATTTTGCTACACACAGTCCTGGGTTCAAATCCAGTTTTCCATTGCAGTTCAATTACATTATTATGAAGACAGCAAGTAATGACTAAGTCATGCAATCTTTATCTACACTAGTTACTGGTAATTAATGAATGGCTATCCAGTTTTGCAAGTGAAAGGCATGCAGGTAGGGACACACTGCACATATCCATATAACCTAACTATATGTCGCCTACCACTCTGTTATTGGCACTGGTGCATAACAGACCTACCTTATTCACATGCCTCAAATGGACTGTTAAGTGTACCCTTACCCTGGCTCTGCCATAATGATAGGGCTGGCACAGCTCCCACAGTTACACGTACAGCTTGTTGTCCTCCAAAGTGTTCACACTCTCCCCTATGTGTTCTAGGCTGCAGCAGCAGCTGTAGCCTATAGCACACACAGCTGTATGTAAAGGTAGCTGCTACAGACCTACCATCTCTCCCAATGCCCCTAGAACAAGGAATATGGACACAGCCATACTTAATGGGGGAGCAAAGGCCCAGAAATAGGGACGTGTTTAGCAGTTTGTTCCTAAAAATATAGTAAGTTGATAGAATAACAGCTATTGCATTAGCATGCATATTCTAATTGTTATAAAGTCTGACACTGAAATGTGTGTCTTTCATTACTGATCTCAACCAAAAATGTGTGCCATTGAACTGTTGATGACCACAATGTCATAGGTTCATAGGTAGGTACTAGGCTATCGTCCCAAGGGTCTGAGTAAGCCAAGCCGACAAGGTTCCCTAGTTTACACCACCCAAGAAAGTTATTTTCCTGTGCCCCTGTCGAGCAGAGCCAAAGAAGTGATCCCTGGGGTGTATTTCCTATTTCCCATCCACTCATCAAGATTTTTCTTGAAGACTGTTAATGAGGAACTTTGCTTGACATAGATGGGTAGCTTGTTCCAGAGTATGGGAAGTCTTTTGGACAGGAATCTATCCCTCCAGCATGTCGTGTTTATTGCGGTGACAAGGTTTAGGTCCCTAGAGCATGTAGCTTGGAGGGATTGGGATTTCTTTAGGTGTAGCACAGGGGTCTGCAACCTGTCTCTCTGGAGCCGCATGCGGCTCTTCCACCCCTCTGCAGTGGCTCCCTGTAACTTTGCATGACACACACACACTAAGAGTGATCAAGTGATGGATTTTAAATATTGCTCTTATAAACTTGCTAGAATAACGTGGTTTATTTTACCATGCATTCCACTCACACAGAGCGATCGAGCAATTCCTTGGCAGCATCAGCATCTCCTGAAAGGTTTACGTACCTCTCCACCATACTTCTGAAAGTCTTAACCACAAGAAATCTGGACACAGCCACAAATAAAGGGGGAACAAAGGAAGAAAAATACAGACAGATTTTAAATATTGCTCAAACTTAGAAACTTGCTTGAATAACACTGTTTCTGTTAACATGTATTTTCCACACACACACACACACACACACACACACACACACACACACACAAACATGCGTACACAGTTACTTGTCAGCTGTACAGATTTTCGTAGAATGTCCTGATTTTTGCCTCATATCTTTGGTCCTTTTCTCATAAAATTGTGTTTTTCTGGCAAATTAGTTAGGATTGAAGTCAGAAAATATAAAAAGGCATTTGAGCTTCAGACTTCATACAATTCAAAAAATTAATGCTAATGGAAAACCTGTTCTATCAACTTTCTAATTTTGTAAGAGCAATATTTAAAAAGTGTCCCTATTTTTTGGCCTTTGCCTCCCCCATTATTTATGGCTTTGTCCAGATTTTGTGCTCTAAAATGATGAAAGGTATGACACACACATTGACAGCAATTGAGTGATCCCAATAAAAACCTAAACAAAGGAACAAAAATAGGGACAGATTTTAAATATTGCTCTTATAAACTTAGTTCTTTTATATATAATATAATGACTATATATACAACTTAATACGCTGTTATCTTCATTTTACGGGTCAGATATGTTCTGTGGCTCCAGATGAATTTTATTTGGTAGGAGAAAGGCCAAAATGGCTCTTTTTGTTAGTGAAGGTTGCAGACCCCTGGTGTAGCATGTCCAACAGCTCTGGCTTTGACATAGCTTTATATGTTAGGCAGAGATCACCTCAGAGTAGGCAGTAATGCTGTGGAGTAAAGCTGGAGTTTTTGAGATGGTCAGTGTAGGGCATCTGTTTGAAGCCAGTAATCCTCTTTGTGAGGTACTTCTGTGGCCTTTCCAGCTGCTGCAGATGTCTTGTGAGGTACATTCGAAAAGGGCATTGTACTCTATAATGGGTCTAATGAGTGTCGAGTTGAGGGGAGCAATGACCTTTATTTTCCTGGATGAGAACTCTTTTGTGATGAGGAGTGCCACGTAGAAGGATTTCCTGACTACTGTGGCAATGTGATTATCAAAGGAGAGACTACTATCCACCTGGGTCCCAAGGTCTCTTATCACACATTCGGTGTTAAGTAGACTGCCATCTATCTGGTAGTTCATGGGTACAGAGTTCTTATCAAAGGGGATGACACTGCACTTTTTGGCATTGAGCTTGAGGCCATGGCTCTGACACCAGGCATCTGTCTCAGTGTGGTCCTTCTGTAGGATGTCCACATCATTTGGGGACTCAACTATGGCTCCTAGTTTGCAGTCATCTGCGAACTTCATTAGTCAAGGCCTTCTGTGTTAGCCTGTACTTCAGAGAAGTAGATACCAAACAGGAGAGGTCCCAAGACTGAACCCTGTGGTACTCCACTTGTCACTGGTTTGAAGTCAGATTTGGAGTTTGCAACTTTTACAGTGTGGGTTCTGTCAGTGAGCCAGATGGCAACCCATCTTGTGACATAGGGATTTATACCTAGTTTAGTGAGTTTAGCTATAATTCCAGAATGGGGGATGGTGTTGAAAGCCTTAGCAAGGCCATGATAGGTTGTGTGAACCACCTTACCCTCGTCTACGGCTTTGGTGACTGCCTCAAAGAAGTCAATCAGGTTCAAGAGGCATGATCTTCCTTTCACAAACCCGCACTGGGTGAGGTCCAGAGTTTAGAGGTTACCAATGTCTTTGTTTATGAGTTCCATGATGATATGTTCCATGGCCTTGCAGACCAGTCTTGCCAGGCTAACAGGGCAATAGTTCCCAGGATCAGTGGTGGCTCCCCCTTTGTGGAGTGGGATAACTGTTGCTGTGTGCCATTCAATGGGCACAAAGCCTGACATGAGGCTATGATTGAACATGGTGCTTAGGTGGGGAGCCAGTTCATTCTGAAGTTCATGTAAAATGCAGCCTGGGATGTTGTCCTGTCCCATGGATGCTGTGTTTGTGGCTTTAGAGAGTGAAGCTTTTACCTGCGTAGTTGTGATTACAGGGACTCTGCATTCTTCCTGTATAGATATGGGCCCTTTAGGGGGTGAGAGGGGGTAAAGTTAGCACTGAACCTATCTGCCAGGATGTTGGCAGTATCAGTTGGTTCTGTAATTTTCGTGCCATTGTGCTGTAACTCAGAGCAGATTTGGGTGTTGCCATTGAGATTCTTGACAGCTATAGAATGCTTTGTGGTTGACCCTAGAATCAGTGGTAATTTTGTTTTTATAGCTAGCCTTGGAGGATCATATAAGGGATCTCAGCTTCTTACTGAGGCTGACCAGGCAGCTCCTCCACTCATGGGATTTTACATTCTTTTGCAACGGTTTCTTCCTTCTGTTGTAGAGTTTGTTTATGGCAGGGGACCACCAGATTGGCTTCCTTTTTTTGGAGGATAGCATCTTGGTTCTGTTTGGAATAGCACGTTCCATGCACTCGTGTAAGACTTATAGAGTGCATTTGTGTAGGATTCAGCAGTTGTAACTATATTGTCCATCTGCATGGGTGTCATGAAGTTCGCCACTTCTGTCTTAAGAAGCTTGAAGTTAACTTTGGAGAATATTTTTACTGTGGTTTCCTTACTGGGGTTGGGGGCAGGATGTTGATATCTAGGGTGATTAGCTTATGGTCGGATCTGACCAACGAGGAGTTGACTTCAGGTGTGGAACACCAGTCACTCATGTTGGTAATGACTAGGTCTAGGATATTGTTACCCTGGTGGGGGTGTGGATAAGTTGATCCAGGGCATTGGAATTTATGAATTCCATGAAGCGTTGAGTGAAGGAGTTGGTACATGAGCAGTTTTCCCAGTTAATGGTGGGATAGTTGAAATTGCCTATTATTAGGGTGTTTGGTTGAACCGTAATATTTTCCAGTATATCAAGAAAAGAGGAATGGGAATCCTGGGGCATGGTGGGGGATCTGTAGCAAGCGGGTCTATATTAAAAGACCGAAATGGCAGTTACACGAATACCAAAATGTCAACACGGAAATAGCCAACTGCGAGAACGTTGAACGCCCAAAACCGTGAATTTCGAAATAGCGAATTTCCATAGTTGGCCCTTATCCGGCATAGCTCCGTAACTTAAATGTGCGATAGTTACTGACCTAAGGGTTAGGGTGCATGTTAAGGTAAGTGCATATATAGTAATTCATGAAACATACACTTTATGCACTTACCTTAACCCGCACCCTAACCCTAAGGTCAGTAACTATTGCACATTTAAGTTACGGAGCTATGCTGGATAAGGGCCAACTATGGCATTTCGCTATTTCGAAATTCGTGGTTTTGGGCGTTTGACTTTCTCGCAGTTCACTATTTTCGTGTCGACATTTCAGTAATCGCGTCACTGCCATTTCGGTCTTCTAATATAGACCTGTAGCAAGCTACAGTTTGGGCTGCAGTTTTGCCCAGAGTTAGTTGTACTTGGATAACCTCAGATGCATTATGCTGAGCAACTAGCCTGGAGGTGTGGATATCGTTAATGAATATGGACACACCTCTGCCTTTGGTGTTCCAGTCTAGGTTAGATGGCTGAAAAGTGTGGTATGACTTATAGCCTGGTACTGCAGTGGTGCTTTCTGGAGCCTTGAACCAGGTCTCAGTCACTGCACAGATATTGATGTTCTCCATTTTAAGGAGTGCCTCGAGGGAGTGCATTTTGAGATTTAGACTTCTAGCATTAAGTAGCATTACTGTCAGTTTTTGCTTACCTGTTCCTGTTACAGTGATGAATTTGTCATTTGAACCTTGCCTACAAAAGGCACTATAGGAGCAGCAGGAGCCTTAGCCAGTATCTGGAATGCCAGAGGTGACAGGTGCAGGCCATCTCTGGCAAAGCATTGTGGTCTGTTGACCATGTCATCCCAGGCAGACAGATACTGGATCTCCTTAGAATGACACCAGAAGATTAGCCAGTTGTTGAAGTCAGTCATTATGTCCTTGTACTGCAGTATCATTCTGGGCAATGGCAGGATGTTACTTAGGGCTAGGGTCATACCTGCCTGGCCTACAAGATCAGAGAGCTCTTCCATGTCTCTTTTCATGTAGTCCGGGGAGGTACATCTCAGGTCATTCACACCAACATGGACAGTGACAGAGTCATATTTGTACTTGTTGTGGAGTGAGCTGAGTGTGTGGGTTATGTGCTGGATCCTGGCACCTGACAGGCAGCTAACAGTAACCTTCTCCTTGTTTAGTCTGGTGAGTGGGACATCAGTGTGCCTGACTATAGAGTCACTTATGACTAGTGTGTTGGGTACATTGTTTTGCCTTATGGGCTGTGGTTGAGTGTCACACTGAGTCTGTGGGCTATGTGTCATTTGGGTTGTGTTGGGGGGTGGAGGTTGCTTGCGTTTCTGCTTTGGAGGTCTCTGTTGCTTGAACAGATTATTACTGAGAGCCTCCACAAATGTTTTTGTATTTCTATGTGTGGATTTTGGTGGTGTAGGTTTAGTGGGACTATGTGATGAGTGTGGTGTGATGCAAGTGTTTACCTTCTCCTCTTGGTTGGAGAAAGCTTTACCTCCAGTTTGGCTAGATAAGTGAATCTCTCACAAGCTGTAGTATTGGGTGGTAGGAGGAAAGGGTTGTCTGTGTACATGAGGCAATTGCTACTTTGCCCCAAATGCCCAGATTCATCAGATATACAGGAGAGAACACTGGGAGCTGACCCTTGGAGTGGCCTGAATAAAAAAATATTTTCCTCCACACAAGTGAGGAAAGTGAGTACAAGAGCTGTTTTTCTCTAAGCAAGTGAGGAAAGTAAGTACAAAAACTGTTTTCCTCTAGGTAATGAGGAAGGTCGAGTGCTGTAGTAATTTGTAGCTTATTTAGTGCTTACAACAAGTTCTGAACAAGTGCTTAGCATGAGTAAGCAAATTCAAGTGCTAAAACTAAGAATCTGTATGTGAACTAGACTATTTACAGGAAAGAAATAAGTGCAAATGCGGGCTTTTAAAGCAGAAAGCTGAGAAAAATGGAAAAATTACCCAAACGGCCAATAACTACAATTTCTGGTCCAGAAACCACTTCTTATGTGGTAGATAGGTTACCTAGTGCTTACTACTCCCACTGATAAGCTAGCAGGCTTCCCTCCAACACAGAAAGGCCTTAGGGGCATCAAAAGCTTACAAACAGTCCTGGATATAGCACATCTGTATCTGGACTAGACTAGTTACAGGAAAGGGAGGAAACAAGTGCAAATGCAGGCTTTTAAATCAGAAAGTTGAGAGAGATGGAAAAACTGCTCAAACAGCCAATAACTACACTTTCTGGGCCAGAACCACTCTTTATGTGGTAGATAGGTTACCTAGTGCTTACTACTCCCACTGATAAGCTAGCAGGCTTCCCTCCAACACAGAAAGGCCTTAGGGGCATCAAAAGCTTACAAACAGTCCTGGATATAGCATATCTGTATCTGGACTACACTAGTTACAGGAAAGGGAGGAAACAAGTGCAAATGCAGGCTTTTAAATCAGAAAGTTGAGAGAGATGGTAAAACTGCTCAAACAGCCAATAACTACACTTTCTGGGCCAGAACCACTCTTTATGTGGTAGATAGGTTACCTAGTGCTTACCACTCCCACTGATAAGCTAGAAGGCTTCCCTCCAACACAGAAAGGCTTGGGGGGCTCAGGTGCTTACAAACAGTCATGGATAAAGCATATCTATATCTGGACTGGACTAGTTACAAGAAGGGGGAAACAAGTGCAAATGCGGGATTTTAAATCAGGAAGTTGAGAGAGATGGACAAACTGACAAAATGGCCAATAACTACAATTTCTGAGCCAGAAACCACTCATTATGTGGTAAATAGGTTACCTTGTGCTTACCACTCCCACTGATAAGCTAGTAAGCTTCCCTCCAACACAGACAGGCTTGGGGGAGCTCAGAAGCTTACAAACAGTCCTGGATATAGCAAATCTGTATCTGGATTACACTAGTTACAGGAAAGGCAGGAAACAAGCATATTTTTTGTTACAGTTAAGCAGAACACAGTGGGATTCTAGCAAAGATTTTATTTGTAAAGAAAAGGGAGAGGAGAAGCAGAAGATACTTCAAAGATAGGAAACTAAGTGGGTTGGTCTTCTGAAATGTTCTCTCTGTATTAGGTAGAATGACACATGTGAGATAGATGATCCACACCAGTGGTCACCCTGTCACTGGTCAGGTCTGACCATAAGCAAATCACCCTTGACATCCACATCCCACCCCCACCCCCCAGTAAG
Source organism: Protopterus annectens (assembly GCF_019279795.1). Taxonomy (NCBI): domain Eukaryota; kingdom Metazoa; phylum Chordata; order Ceratodontiformes; family Protopteridae; genus Protopterus; species Protopterus annectens. The sequence continues at coordinate 496,121,441 of NC_056746.1, read as the reverse complement.
GAAACCTCCATAAAAAACTTCTCCAAAGCCAACTTCATGCTACTTAAGTCAGAAGTGACAAACTTCATGGCACCCATGCAGATGGGAGCTGAAAGTTCAACTGCTGAATCCTACACTAAGGCACTGTATGAGCACATCCACTCGTGCATGAATTGTGCCATCTCAATTGAACCAAGACGCTCTCCTCCAAAAAAAGAAAGCCTATCTGGTGGTCCCCTGCCATAAACAAACTATACAACAAAAGGAAGAAACTGTTGCAGAAAAGAGGAAAATCCCAGTATGCAAAGAACTCCCTTACCAGCCTCAGTAAGATGCTGAGATACCTCATAAAATCCTCTAAAGCTAGTTACGAAAATAAAATTGCCAACGATTCCAAAGACAACCACAAGGCATTTTATATTTATGTCAAGAATCTAAATGGCAATGCTCAGATCTGTCTGAGCTACAGCAGAATGGCATTAAATATACTGATCCCAAGGATATTGCCAATATCATGGCAGATTGATTTAGTGCCAACTTCATCCCCCCTCTTACCCCTAAGGGGCCCATCTCAATACCAAAAGATTGCCAAATTCCGGTAATCATGGCCACACAGGTAAAAAATGCACTCTCCAAAGATAAGAATACAGACTCCATGGGACCAGATGACATCCTGAGCTGTGTACTACATGAACTACAAAATGAACTGGCACCTCACCTAAGTGCCATGTTTAATCATAGCCTCACCTCAGGCTTCGTGCCCACTGAGTGGCACACAGCTACAGTTATCTCACTCCACAAGGGGGGATCCACCTTGGATCCCGGGAACTACCGTCCCATCAGTCTGATGAGCCTGATCTGCAAGGGCATGGAACGCATTATCATGTAACATATAAACAAAGACATTGACAACCTTCAAACATTGGACCCCACCCAGTTTGGGTTCGTGAAGGGCCGATCTTGTCTCCTGAACCTTATTGACTTCTTCAAATCAGTCTCCAGAGCTGTGGAAGAGGGTGAGGCAGTCCACACAGCCTGTCTGGACCTCACCAAGGCCTTCGATACCATCCCCCACTGTGGAATCATAGATAAACTTACTAAGCTGGGCATAAATCCTTGCGTCACTCGATGGGTTGCCAATTGGCTTACTGACGGAACCTAGACTGTAAAAGTAGCTGACTCCAAATCCAGCTGCAGACAAACGACAAGTGGAGTACATCAGGGTTCAATCCTGGGACAGCTGTTGTTTGGCATCGACTTCTCTGAAGTACAGATCAACACTAAGGCACTCTAGCTAACAAAGTTTGCAGATGACTGCAAACTGGGAGCCATTATTGAATCCCCGAATTATGTGGATATTCTACAAAAGGGAATTACAGAAACAGATGCTTGGTGCCAGAGCCATGGGCTCAAACTTAATGCCAAGAAATGTGTAGTTATCCCCTTTGGGAAAAAACAAGTACCCATGAATCACCACATATGTGGCAGTACACTAAACACTGAAAGTGTGATGAGAGACTTAGGGACACAGGTGGACAGTGGTCTCACCTTCGATAACCACATTGCTACAACAGTCAGGAAATCCTTCTATGTGTGCACACCTCATCACTAAGGGCTTTTCATCCAGAAAAAAGGAGGTCATTGTTCCACTGTACTTATCCCTCATTAGACCCATTATAGAGTGCAATGCCCCGTTTGGTATGTACCTCACAAGACATCTGCAACAGCTCAAAACGCCGCAGAAATACCTCACTAAAAGAATCACAGGCCTAAAGCAGATGTCCTATGCTGATCATCTAAAAACCTCCAGCTGTACTCTGTGGCATATCGTCTACTCAGAGGCAATCTCTGCTTAGCATACAAAGCCATGTCAGACCCTGAGCTGTTGGACATGTTACACTTAAAGAAATCCCAATCCCTCAGAGCCACACTCCCCAGAGATGTAAACCTTGTCATCGCAATGAAAAAAACACGCTGGAGGGATAGGTTCCTGACCCAGAGACTCCCCATACCTGGAATAGACTGCTCATACATGTCAAGCAGAGTGCCTCCTTGGCCCTCTTCAAAAGGAAACCAAAGAGAATCTTGCACGTAAGGCAGCTGCATGGCTCAAAACCAAAATCCAAACATCGAAATGAAGAGCCAGCAGACTGTGAAGAGCTGTAAAGATTATTTAATGTAAAAAGCACATAAATAAACACACCGGTTTCGGCTTGACAAAATTTAACAGCCTTAAATTTTTTCAAGCTGAAACCAGTCTGTTTATTTATGTGCTTTTTACATTAAATAATCTTTACAGCTCATCACAGTCTGCTGGCTCTTCATTTAGATGTTTGCCTTTTCAAAAGGAACATTGACGATTGGATGGGAGATAGGAAATTCATCCCAGGGATCATGTCAGTCGCCCTGCTAGACATGGGTCCAGGGAAGTAAATATTGTGGGAAGAAATATCTGGAGAATTGTTTGACTAGGATTGTATAGGCTCTAGGGCCGATAGCCTAGTGCCAACCTATGAACCTATGACACTAGACTGGGAGGAGTGTCCCAGATCAAATTTGCAGTAAGGGCGGGCAACTGCAAAGCCATCAAGTATAACAGCAAGACACTAACAGGGAGGGAGGGTAGAGAACAATACTACAGCTACTAGCCTACACTCTTTTAGGCATTAAACACTACAGAAATGTTTATCACAGCAGAAGAACAGCAATGAGCCACAAAATGAAAGTTTTTAAACAGATTAAGGAGCAAGGAGACACTACAAAATGGTTTTAACTGCAAACAAATCAGTTATATGATACACTACTTGGCAGAAAATCAGAAGAAACAAACAGGTGCTTAACAAGTAGAGAAAATTTCCTGTTAATACGTTTCACACAGTGAAACAAGCTAAAAAGCTTTACAAACAGTGTGACCGTAAAAACCTTATTTATCAGGACCTGTAAGGCAGACAATTTTAGTTTAACCATGCAGATTAGTTAATAGCAATAAAATACAGTAAAAAGTATGTAGCTGGCAATAAAAAGTGCTATATATAAATTGCTAGAAACATAACTAGTAAAAACAATAAAAAAAACAGGATACTTATTGTTATATATCTCAGATCAGAGTTGTAGTCAATGTCCCTCCTATACTCGGCTCAGTGTGTATAGACAGAAATCCTCTCAAAGTTAGCGCTTAAATACCAGAAGATACAACCTTAAACAATTTTTTTAAAAGAACCAGTGAGTGCTTACTCCAAGCCCTAGACCATCCAACCTCCACCAGCCAGCAGCCAATCAACACAATCCTGCCACGAAGGTAAATAAAGGCTTCTGCTAATTCAAGATGGCCTGGTCATGTGCTCAGAACAACCACTGCAAAAACAAACAGGCCCAGAGACAGCAAATCTGAACTGGGACAATACTACAGCTACTAGCCTACACTCTTTTAGACAGTAAATACTACAGAAATGTTTATCACAGCATAAGATCAGCAGTGAGCCACAAAATAAAAGGTTTTAAATAGATAAATGAGCAAGGAGACTATACAGAATGCTTTTAACTGCAAACAAATCAGTTATATGATACACTCCTTGGCAGGAAATCAGAGGAAACAAACAGGTGCTTAACAAGTAGAACAATTTTTCCATTAACACCTTTCACACAGTGAAACCAGTTAAAAAGCTTTACAAACAGTGTGACAGTCAAAAGCTTATTTATCAGGCCCTGTAAGGCAGACTATTTTAGTTAAACTGTGCTGATTAGTTAATAGCAATAAAATACAGTAAAAAGTACGCAGCAGGCAATAAAAAGTGCTATATATAAATTGCTAGAAGCAATAACTAGTGAAAATAAGCAAGAAAAACAGGATACTTATTGCTATATATCTCAGATCAGAGTTGTAGTCAATGCCCCTCCTCCACTTGGCTCAGTGTGTATAGACATAAATCCTCTCAAAGTTAGGGCTTAAATACCAGAAGATACAACCTTAAGCAGCTTTTTTTAAAAAAAGCTCAAAAGAACCAATGAGTGCTTACTCTAAACCCCAGACCATCCAACCTCCATCAGCCAGCAGTAAACAAACATAATCATGTCATAAAGGTAAAGAAAGGCTTCTGCTAATTCAAGATAGCATGGTCATGTGCTCAGAACAACCACTGCAAAAACAAACAGGCCCAGAGACAGCAAATCTGAACTGGGACAATACCAACTACTAGCCTACACTCATTCAGACATTAAACACTACAGAAATGTTTATCACAGCAGAAGAACAGCAGTGAGCCACAAAACGAATGTTTTTAAACAGATAAAGGAGCAATGAGACTCTACAGAATGCTTTATACTGTAAACAAATCAGTTATATGATACACTCCTTGGCAGGAAATCAGAACTAACAAACAGGTGCTTAACAAGTAGAGAAAATGTCCCATTAATACCTTTCACACAGTGAAACTAGCTAAAAATCTTTACAAACAGTGTGACAGTAAAAATCTTATCAGGCCCTGTAAAGCAAACAAGTTTAGTTTAACCATGCGGATTAGTTAATAGCAATAAAATACAGTAAAAAGTATGCAGCAGGCAGTAAAAAGTGCTATATATATAAATTGCTAGAAGCAGTAACTAGTACAAATAAGCAAACAAAAACAGAATGCTTATTGTTATATATCTCAGATCATAGCTGTAGTCAATACCCCTCCTCCACTTGGCTCATTGTGTATAGACAGAAATCCTCTCAAAGTTAGTACTTAAAGAGCAGAAGATACAACCTTAAACAACTTTTAAAAAAAATCTCAAAGGAACCAATGAGTACTTACTCCAAGCCCTAGACCATCCAACCTCCAGCAGCCAGTCAACACTACCCTGCCACAAAGGTAAAGAAAGGCTTTTGCTAATTCAAGATGGCCTAGTCATGTGCTCAGAACAACCACTGCAAAAACAAACAGGCCCAGTAACAGCAAATCTGAACTGGGACAATACTACAGCTATTAGCCTACACTTTTTTAGGCAGTAAACACCACAGAAATGGTTATCACATTAGAAGAACAGCAGTGAGCCACAAAAGTAAAGTTTTTAAACAGATAAAGGAGCAAGGAGACACTACAGAATGCTTTTAACTGCAAACACATCAGTTATATGATACACTCCTTGGCAGAAAATCAAAACAAACAAACAGGTGATTAACAAGTAGAGAAAATTTCCCGTTAATACCTTTCACACAGTGAAACTAGCTAAAAAGCTTTACAAAAAATGTGACAGTAAAAGCGTTATTTATCAGGCCCTGTAAGGCAAAAAGTTTTAGTTTAACCATGCACATTAGTTAATAGAAATAAAATACACTAAAAAGTATGCAACAGGAAATAAAAAGTGCTATATATAAATTGCTAGAAACAATAACTAGTAAAAATAAGCAAAAAAAACAGGATACTTATTGTTATATATCTCAGATCAGAGTTGTAGTCAATGCCCCTCCTCCACTCGGCTTAGTATATATAGACAGAAATCCTCTCTAAGTTAGGGCTTAAATATCAGAAGATGCAACCTTAAACACCTTTTTTAAAAAAAGCTCAAAAGAACCAATGAGTGCTTACTCCAAGCCCTAGACCATCCAACCTCCACTAGCCAGCAGCCAATTAACACTATCCTGCCACAAAGGTAAAGAAAGGCTTCTGCTAATTCAAGATGGCCTAGTCATGTGCTCAGAACAACCACTGCAAAAACAAACAGACCCAGAGACAGCAAAACTGAACTGGGACAATACCACAGCTACTAGCCTACACTCTTTTAGACAGTAAACACCACAGAAATGTTTATCACAGCAGAAGAACAGCAGTGAGCCACAACATGAAATAAAGGAGCAAGGAGACTCTACAGAATGCTTTTAACTGCAAACAAATCAGTTGTATGATACACTCCTTGACAGGAAATCGGAACAAACAGGTGATTAACAAGTAGAGAAAATTTCCCGTTAATACCTTTCACACAGTGAAACCAGTTAAAAAGTTTTACAAACAGTATGACAGTAAAAAGCTTATTTATCAGGCCTTGTAAGGCAGACAATTTTAGTTTGACCATGCAGATTAGTTAATAGCAATAAAATACAGTAAAATGTATGCAGCAGGCAATGAAAAATGCTACATATAAATTGCTAGAAGCAATAACTAGTAAAAATAAGCAAGAAAAACAGGATACTTATTGTTATATATCTCAGATCAGAGTTGTAGTCAATGCCCCTCCTCCACTTGGCTCGGTGTGTATAGACATAAATCCTCTCAAAATTAGGGCTTAAATACCAGAAGATACAACCTTAAACAGCTTGTTTATAAAAAAAGCTCAAAAGAACCAATGAGTGCTTACTCCAAACCCTAGACCATCCAACCTCCACCAGCCAGCAGTAAACCAACACAATCCTGCCACAAAGGTAAAGAAAGGCTTCTGCTAATTCAAGATGGCCTGGTCATGTGCTCAGAACAACCACTGCAAAAACAAACAGGCCCAGAGACAGCAATTCTGAACTGGGACAATACCAACTACCAGCCTACACTCTTTTAGACGGTAAACACTACAGAAATGTTTATCACAGCAGAAGAACAGCAGTGAGCCACAAAACAAAAGTTTTTAAACAGATAAAGGAGCAAGGAGACTTTACAGAATGCTTTATACTGTAAACAAATCAGTTATATGATACACTCTTTGGCAGGAAATCAGAACTAACAAACAGGTGCTTAACAAGTAGAGAAAATTTCCTGTTAATACTTTTCACACAGTCAAACTAGCTGAAAAGCTTTACAAACAGTGAGACAGTATTTATCAGGCCCTGTAAGGTAGACAGATTTAGTTTAACCATGCAGATTAGTTAATAGCAATAAAATACAGTAACAAGTATGCAGCAGGCAATATAAAGCGCTGTATATCAATTGCTAGAAGCAATAACTAGCAAAAATAAGCACATAAAACAGGATACTTTTTGTTATATATCTCAGATCAGAGTTGTAGTCAATGCCCCTCCTCCACTCAGCTCAGTGTGTATAGGCAGAACTCCTCTCAAAGTTGGGGCTTAAATGCCAGAAGATACAACCTTAAACAACTTTTTTTTAAAAAAGCTCAACAGAACCAATGAGTGCTTACTCCAAGCCCTAGACCATCCAACCACCACCAGCCAGCAGCCAATAAACACAATCCTGCCATGAAGGTAAAGAAAGGCTTCTGCTAATTCAAGATGGCCTGGTCATGTGCTCAGAACAACCATGGGACACTGACCCTACATATGAGGCGAAACTGTGGGCATACTGTTTAAATCTCTATAGTTGACAGTTATGGTACCTACTCTCTCCAGTGCTGTAGTTTCCACACATCAGTAATGTCTATCTTAACAAATAAGAAAGGGGCCCAGGTCTGCATAAAGGCCTTATATATTGCACTGTGGTGGCATGCCATTGGCTAATGATAGTGCAATTCAACTGTTTTGGTTGCAATTAGCAATTCTGAGCCACATATTGGTGCAGAGGCAATTGCCTGCTAATGAGCAGCTTAAAAAGGCAAGCAGGTGGTTATGGGAAATAGGTCAGGTCTGTATGTGACTTATCTCACACAGAGAGCATATTTTCAAAAGATTACTGGAAGGAAAGTTCAACAAAGGAGTACTGCACTTCACCAGGTATGTAATAGATTTCTCCATATAACAATATGCATATGGGAGGATGGAGGTATGGGGAATAGGGATTACAGCAGTAAGCCTGATCTTAGATCTGTGGTAATGGCATGTCACTAATACTCTGCTGTCCTACACCTACAGGCATGCCTCTCAACTGTCCCTGATTTTCACTCACATCTTAGCTCTGTCCCTGTTAATCCCTCCTGCTGTGGTTGGCTGTTGTAGGAAAGCTAGTGAATTACACATAATACATAGTGACAATAAATTAGGGTGTATACTTCTGTGATGTCAAACGATGTACTGTAATTCACCTCCTCTCATTCTGTCAGTGTCTCACATAAATAGTTCTAACATTTTAAAAATGTCCCTGAATGTCCCTGATGGACTCTGACTATAACCCTGATTCAGCTGACATTTGTCCCTGTTTGGTTGAGAGCTATGCCTAACATACCAGTCAACCTCTTGCAGCAAGAAATCAGGACAAAGCCATAAATAATGGGGGGACAAAGGCCCAACCTTAGTGACACTGTTAAAATATTGCTTGTATAAAGTAAGAAAGTGAATAGAATAACAGATATTACAGTAGCATGACTATGTTCTGAAGGATATGATGTCTGAAACTCAGATGTCTGTCTTTATTTTCTGATATCAACCATCAATGATTGGCCAACCATTTGTGAGAAATCCACAATTTTGTGTGAAAATGACCAAAACTATGAGGCAAACATCTTGATTTTCTGCAAACATCTGTATAGTTGAGAGGTATGATGCCTACAGGGAACATATACTACGGCAGGTTTGTATTGTTTTCTGTCATTGTGGCACACTGGTGTTGCTGGACTCTCCCCATATAGTGGCTGTAATAGCACACTGCTATTTGGCAGTGGCCATATGACATATTAGTGGGTGTTTGCCCATAGGGGACACACCACAGTAGATGGCAGTGCTGGGTGTAAGAACACACAGCAAACTCTGTCACAGCACACATAGACATACCCCAGTATTGCTACTATCTTGGTGGTATCCACACATGTAGATTGTGGGTTATGACATGTGAGGGAGCAGTGGATAGTCTAGGCCATTATGGGCATGCTGCATCTGTATATAGTGGACATCCACGTATCTAGTCCTGTAATGTGTTCCCCTTTTGTTGTTTTTCAGGAACCATGTACTGCAGAAGACATGCCCCTTCTCAGATGCAGAGAATGACATAATAGTAGCTGGACTGAGACAGCACCATCAGATCTTGTACAGGGGGAAGCATAATTGGGAACAGCAGGCAGCATTGTGGGCAAACCTTGTGCGGGATGTCAGTGAGACTGGCCAACAGGACTGGAGCTATGAACAGGTCCAACACTAGGCCACAGACATGGTTAATGCTGCATGACGAAAGAGCAGCTGAAGTTGCCTGGGATTGTGCAACCACTGGTGGAGGGCCTGTGATAGAACAATCACTCCCAGCCACAAAGGAATTCCTGGTGAACCTAGGAACACACAACAGCTCCCAGGCATCCATCACATCATTCATCGTGGAGGTAGGTGCCACAATTTCCACAGCAGAGGAGCGTCCTGGTAAGCTTACTGTGTTCACCATTGTAATACTGTATCAGTCACTGTGGCAAGCTGTACATACCTATACATGGGTGTCAGGTCTCTCTCCATTGGGGAATAGGGTTGGGGTTTACACTCAGTTGTGCACACATACTCAGAATGTCAGCAATACAGCCGGTATCACAGTAGCTGCTGTACATGTGGATATATGCACATATTACCTTGTAGTGCTGCAACATTTGGTGATGCTGACAATACTTCTCCCTCAACTTTTCATAGGTCCATCAGGTGTGGCCCAAGTCTGTGGTCCTGTACTTGGTAAGCGTGATACTGTTTTTTTTATGGATCATATATACCCTATGAAAATTAAGGGCTGCCATATTGCCCTATATACAAATGTTGTGTTTAGCCAGAGTAGAATATTGTTATGTTCCATTCTGGAACAGTTAGCTACAGTTCATAGACTGGGTAATCACAGGTGTGTATTTGAATGACCATCAACACATTTGTACTTATAGTTATGAGCGACTACACAGCCTATTATACCTGAGGCAATTACCCCAAGATGCATATTCAAACACAAAAGGAAGATGGTACATAGCTGAGGAAGTGACACAAGTACTGGCATGTCGTTCCCTTCAGATAGGTGTACTGGGTTTTATGTGTAGTTCTATCACATATAGTGTCATATTGCATACCTTACAGGTATATTGCACTGGCAGCTTTAACTGGATGTTGCTGAAGTGCATGTTATAAAGGGCTTAACTTGTCTGTGTATTTTGTTGTGAGGTTGTCTGTTGTGCATGGCAGCGGAGATGTAAAGATGTGGGACTGGTAATGCAGTTGTGGATCTTTATCTGTATGAGTCTGTGTGGATTACCATACATAATAGAGCAGGTAGTAATGTACTGCTTTTGTCTTGCTTCTCACAGGTGAACGGGAGCACTGGAGTCTGTCCCACTTACAACCTGATGTCAGTGTCTCATCAGACTGTGATGATGATGGTGGCCATAGTGAGGTACATGTGGGGTTTTTGGGAGCTGAATATCTCCCAGAGGTTGGCATCCCTCTTCTTCCCCCATTGTTACCCCACACAGTCAGTATGTCCACACATACCCAGTTACCAGAGACCACAGATATTGGACAGTCAGAGGGTGGTGACACTGAACAGGACAGTGTGGCAACTATGGCATCATTAAGTGTAGACACTGGCCATAGCCAGAGAGCTGGTGAGGTCCTACACAGGCGGATTGACAGGACTGTTCATAGGAAGACTGCTGTCCATCCACCATCTGTTGCAGGTGTCACATCATAGGTCACTCGGTGCATGTTTCGGGACATCATGTAGGCACAGGCATGTTCTGAATGCAACACCGGATGAATGCTTAGGGTTATTAACACAGCACAGTCTGACATCCATGACTGTCTCCACTGCATTGGGGATACCCTGGATCGATTCACTGATGCAGTGGACAGATGGTGGGCTGAGACATTGCCTATCTTGGACAGCACATTGTGCTGGAACATCTGGTTGGAGTTGGGCATTGGACACATGGATGTAGGTCAGCAATGCCATGCCCAGTCATGCTGCCATAGTGGCAGTACCCCCAGTGCTACAGAGGGAAGTGTGCTGTCCACACCACAACATGGCAGGCCATGGGCACGTGGTTCTGGGTGGTCCTGTGGGTGACACAGCCCCAGCAGACAACAGTCACCATCAGGTACTAGCACCGCATCTGACCTTGGGTATGGTGGTGCCAGTGCTACTCCTGGCAGAACCACTTCTCATGTTCATGGCTGGAGATGGTGAACTGTCCATTCTACCATGTATGGTCCACAGCTACCCAACATAGACATGTGTAGGGCTAGCACTGGGCTTGAATGTGTACATGCACACACTCACATGCAGGTCACCAACAGACACACACGGCACCTCTCCATGGCACATCTAATCTGCACCCCTTCCTGACTCACACATATGCTGTCAACTGTTTGGCAAAGCCTAGGCCTCCAGCACCCCCACACCACACCCTGTGCATGTGATGATATCTTTGCCACATCCATACCATCCGTGCCATCGATGCATGGCAGTGCAGCTATGTGTCTGATGCTCAGGGTGACTATATTACTTGACATGTATTTGTATAGTGTAGTATTGTTTTGTCATGCCACTTGTGGGCCACAACAGGTACTGTATGCTGGCATGTGTCATGACTACACATTAAACTTTGTGTATCTTATGTTGCATGATGTTGTACTGGCGGTAGTGTTACATTCTGACAAGTGTGTCACGGACCTGTGTATGTTTCTGATCCAGGAGTCTGAGGGGATAAACTATGGACACATGGTCGCAATACAGCAACATAGGATGACAGGGCAGCACAGAAGAAATATGATGTCAGCAAAGTACGGTAGTATATGTGCATGGCTCCCTAGGTGCATATGTGTAGAACAGTCTAGCAGGAACAATGGGGTCAGTCAGCGTAATCATGCATTCATACTTTGTGATAAGGTCTGCTACCCTTGATATGTGTTACCTGGGTTTTCAGAACTTACAAATCTAGAAGGTGTGGTGATGGAGTTGACACATCTACAAATATCCTGTGTCTGGGTCAGACAGGTAGTGAACATCAGTTATGATTATGTAGAAGAGGGCAATTTAGGTCCAGCAGCTAGTTACGGGGCCATAAAATGCATAACCATTGCATAAGGATAGCCCATAAGAGCATGTCTGTAATGCTACAAAGGCGTATATTTATACACACACACATACATACATACAGAGAGTTGGCTGATGTGCGATTAGAACCCCTACATATCTACTATTACACACTATCACATGTGCCACACAGTTTATCTAATATTAGACTGTCTGCCAACACTCTTAAGGTGGATGACATCAGCAAGCCTTGTAGAGGAGGGCAATTTAGAGGCCAGCAGCTAGTCACAGGGCCATAAAATGCATAACTATTGCTTGGAGATAGCCCATATGAGAAATGTCTGTATTGCTGCAAGGGGATGTATTTACACACATAGAGTTGGCTGCTGTGAGATTAGAACCCCTACCTATCTACTATTACACACTATAGCTCGCAGTACTTATTGAATACTCCACAGGTTACTTCTGTTGTATATCAGATTGCAGGCACAGTACTTGTGGAGTACGCAAAGTAGAATTGTGTTAGACAGCATGTGTAGCCTGCAGAGTGATATTGCTTGGTACTGTTATTATATCTAGTGTCCTAGGAGTGGGATACTTGTTAATATCCCTGCTATATGTGTACAGTTACCAGTATGGCCACGTGTGGCTGGTTGCAGTTAGATAGGCAAACATGTGGCCAGGGACAATATGGCCTGTCCAAGGTATGTATTGAAACTATTGTACATTACACCACCTGCTCACCTGTGTCTGTCTACAAGGTGACATTCTGCAGGGACAGGGCTCTCTGAGTGAGTGGATTATGTACTTTTGCAACCTTGGTCTGGTTCCTTTGGACAACTGTTGTGATGTGTGAGTGCAGATAACCTCAGCATTGTGAGGGTATGTGGGGACATTCTTACATCCCCACGTGTGTGTGTGTGTGTGTGTGTGTGTGTGTGTGTGTGTGTGTGTGTGTGTGTATGTATATATATACACATATATATATATATATATATATATATATATATATATATATGTGTGTGTGTGTGTATAACAGGGATGTCTCTTTAAATGTTGCTGTGTGTATGTTATGTATATGTGTTATGTAGATGTATGTGGAGAGTCTATGTATCATTGTTAATTTACATATATATATATATATATATATATATATATATATATACACACACACACACACACACACACACACATATACATATATATATATATATCAGTATCTTATGTATATGTGGTAAGTACTGATAGATACACTAATCATGTGAGATGGGGATAGGGACAGACAGATATGTATATGTGGCTATTGGTGTGTACAGATGTATTTCCACACAGCAGGTCTTTGTGATGAAGAGGCAACAGAATTGTGCTAAGTGTAGGATCAATCCCAGTGGGACTGTCAGTACTTACAAGGTGACTTCAGGCCAGAGCTACCTGTACTCCAGTCCAGGATTTTGTGTGCTGCAGACATTGGCTACTGCACCTGTTTCTGCAGTACAGCACTTCCCTGAAATTGTCAATGGCATTCCTTGGCTGTGTGCTATACTTAATATGTGACTGGGTACATAATGTAACACCACACACAGGGTGACAGTCTGCATACCTCTCACTGTGCATGTTTTTGCAAAATGTCCAGCATTTTGCCCCATATGTCTGGTCTGTTCCTCATACATTTGTGGTGTTCTGGTAAAATATTGTGTAATGCAGTCACTAAATTTTACTAACTACTAACACATTTAAGTGACGGCCTTTACATCCTGCAGCTATTCTGTTCTGTTGCAACCCACTGTTATACTAGTCACCTTCTAGGTTAATCAGAGCATGTGTATTGTTTGTAGTTTTGGCCCTTTGTCCCGCCATTCTCTCTGACTTTGTCCAGCTTTCTAGCAGTAACAGATTGAGGGATATGATGTATGGTGGTATTCCCACAGACTGAGTATTTTACATGCAAAAGATGTGGATGCTGCCAGAGTCAAACCATCAGCACCATCACCCATGCTAACGTCCCTAGCCCAGTGAGTCACACCAGCTGCTAGACAGAGAGGTGTCATTCCTCACACAATCAACAGCATGCAAACATACATTGTCACCCCTGCATTATGTGTGACATACAGTGTGTGGCCACATTCTATGTCAGAGCCCTGGAATTGGCTGGTCTGCTGATATATCATTGCTGAATTACTGTTACAGCAGTTGTATGGCAACACTGATGTTTTGAGGGTAGTGGACAACCAGCCCATGATCTGCTGACATAGACAGTTGTACAGCTGTCCTATGCGCCGACTGTTTGCCATCTCCCTTGAATAATGTAGTGGATTTTCCAGCCATGTGGCCTAGTGAATATTATGGAGCACATACTATTGGACAGAGTACCTGTTGCCCCAGGTGGCTGTTAGATCTAAGTAGCCAGTAGCTCACTGTATTCCCTTGTCTACATGTGGTAGGTCTATACATATGCTACCATATTCTAGTATCCCTTACAAGTGATGTATAGGTGAGTGATTTACCTTGTGACTGCAGCAGTTGACAGACCTGTAGTTCGGGGCTGATTGTGTCTGATGCATGCTATACACAGCCAATACATGGTTAAATACAAGTTGTGTGGGCTGGCATCCTTTTTACTATATGCATGCAAGTCAGAGTAAGGTGTCAGTCCCTAGAGCCCTAGGTTGTCAGTTCATGTGCTATGTGTTGTCTCTTGGCCAAGGCCAGGGCATACTGGGCACGCTTACGTCTACCTACAGGGACATCCTTGGGTTTCTTCCCCCGAGTCCTCCTGTGGGTATGACTGTGGGGATCTAGGCACTAGTGGGGGGTGAGTATCCCTTCCCCTTGCTGATCTTGCTGCAGCTGTTTCCGCAGGATCATATTGTGTAGCATGGCACATACTGTGAACATCTGTGCACATGTGGGTGGAAAGTACTGCAGGCTCCACCAGATATATCAAGGCACCGGAACCATGACTTCAGCAGCCCAAACACGCTCTATGATGTTCCTAGTTTGTGCGTGTGCCTTATTATGGCATTCTTTAGTGGGTGTGTGTGCATTTCTAATGGTTGTTATCATCCATGGTTCCAGTGCGTAGCCAGCATCCCCAGTAAATGGCCGTGCGGGATGTCCCCTCTAGCAAACATCTGGTACAGCTGTGATGCATGCCAGATATGGGAGTCGTGATAACTGCCAGGACTGCCAACACACACATTCATGATAATACCCTGGGCATTGCACAAGACCTGGCAATTGAAGTGATATCCCTTGCGACTGATGTAGATTCTACCCCCCTCATTGGTTGTGCCTTGATGTGTACATGAGTGCAATCTGTGGCACCCAGTACCTCGGGGTAGTGGGTTACATGGTTGAATATTGCTGACTGTTGCCTCAGGGGTGAGGGGAAAATAAATATGCTCACTGACATGTGGTAGCATGGCATCCAGGAACTGGTGGAGTACCCTGGATGCTGATACCTGTGAGATCCCCATCCTGTCCAGTTGGTCTTTGGAAAGTACCTGTAGCTATTCCCCTAAGAGCTACATATACCTTTGTTTCCACTGGGATGGCTTCCCCCCAGTTTGCTCTGGGACTGAGTTGAGGGCGGCAGAGCTCAGTGAATTCTTGTAGTATGTCCCTGTCTGCCCTGTAGCACTCTACAATCTCCAGCTCATGTAGCTCATGGAAGGTTACCCTTGGCCTGAACACACTTCTCCAACTCAGTCTAGGCCTATTAGCAGCAGCAGCAGTGACCTCAGCATCTAGCACATACAGATGTAGCAGACTGCAGCAGCCCCTAGCATTCCTTCAGTTAAAAATCCCAAGTCTGTACTCCACTTGTGCAGAGTATGGGGTGAAATCAGATTGTAGGTTGTATGCAACCTTTATAGTGCTCTGCTGTAAGTGCAGTCTGTGTGATTGGCTACCTATAATGCATTACACCTGCCAAGTACATCATTAAGGACTGTTAATGGCCCTAGTTTAAGTGAAACAAGGGTCATCAGTAATTAATATATCATTGGCTTTCTCAGCCAATTTTTTTTTTACAGCCATTCTTGCTCAGCACTGCAGTGCGTTGCACAAACACGTGGAAACAAGCACCCCAAAGGTAAACAAAAGTTAGCAGAAATTGTACACACCCCCCCTGCTCAGCACAGCAGCATGCCTTGCAAACAGGCATTGCTGAGTCCTCAGATACTCCCCCTTTGATCTCAGCTACCTCTTTTCTGGACACCAACATGGTTCTGTGCCTACATGGATGGGATCTGCAGACATGAATAACCATTTGTGCTATTCAGTAACCCCACCTCATTTGCATAGTGATCTGTGCGCACAACCTGGAAACTACATGGTTCCAGGCCCTCCCTGCTTAGCAACAGCACCATTCCACCATTGTAGATACTCCACACAGGGTTCTATAACACATTATTGTCACATACTAATAAATTTGGTATAAAAGCATGTTTGTGCACTGCAGCATGCCATGAAAACATACACAAATGATTAAAAAATAAAATGGTTTTAAATTATTTCCCATATGGTTTTAGACATATGGTAGATAGTTATGCTCATATCTGTGTATGCTATGCTATTTCTGTCCACCTACATAGTTTTTGCAACCCCTGCTCTCTGTATAACACCCTGTACATGGAGTTTTTCTGTGTACAATATGGACACCGACACGGGGTCTTCAGGGCTGCCTATCTGCTTGCTGGATTGCTCTACCTCCATCATTTGCATGAAATTCACCTGCGTATGAGGTGATTTGCATGCCACAGATACTTCCATGTTGGCGCATGTGTGAGCACCACCCAACTCTGTTTACTGAATCACAAATCTGTTTACTTTAGTGTAAGCAGCATGCCACTATGCTTACATTGTAAATGAGACCATGTAGGCTTTATTAAATTCCTCCATGTGTGTTATTTGTGAATACCAACATGATTTGTGTAGGATGCTTGTGTTGCAAATGTATTGTAATTGTATATCATGTGTATTTCAAACTAGGTTTTCACAGAAATGTGTGTTAAAAAAGATATTTTATAAAGTGCTTGTGCTTAAAATGTAACCACAGTGTGCCCTATTGGAATAGAACAGAAATGTACATGCACTATTATAAATGTTTAAATGTATATATTTTAACAGTAGAAACTGGAATACAGGAGGTTAACTTCAAAAAATAACTGAAATTAAATTACTTTATGGCTAGGCCATAAAAAATGGTCTCTTTCAGTTTTAGTGCTGCAGGAGACATAATGTCTGTACTAGGGAGTTTTCTGTATTGTCTTTAAGGTGGAATAATTACTAGTTTTGAAATGTGAAGGAATCCAATTGTTTTATGACTTCTAGCATCTGCCAAAGATCTGAGGTCTATGCATTTTCACAGGTAGATGTTAAATACTGCCAGCTCCCAGCAGTGTGTGTGGGGGGGTGTCATCTTGGATAGAGTCAGATGTCAAGAAATGATGTCATTCTGCAAGCTATCCCAGCAGTAATATTTGAGATATTAATTTGAAGAGTCTCTTAGTGAGACACAGTGCTCTGTATTCTATCTTGGACATGACAACAACAACAATAAGAACCATTCACAACATCTGCCTTGCTCTTAAGTAAGTTAACTAGGGTATAGTAATACTATTAGATACAGTCAGGAATATAGCAAAGCGTAGTTTGGATATTTTTCTTTATTTATTTGAGACTGTCCTGCAATGTTGTTTTAAATATTTCCTGAGGTTTTGAACTCTGATGTCACTGTGAATATATATTTTGTATTGTCTTGTTCTTTTATTATCTGTTATTAAATATATTTAAACCTTTCATTGTGGCTGATTTGTGTAGACATAATTTAAGTTTTGAGAGTACTTGCATATTTATTTCTTGACATTGTGGGTCACTCCTAATGGAGATGCTCCTGGTCAAACTATTTATATTAATATTAATATTACGCAGTAAGATTGGGCACCCTTTGTTCAGGACCTTAAAGTAGCTGATAATGAGTTGGCTGGTGGCAGTGATAACTACCTTATAGTCTGGATGAAAGGGGGCATAGCTAGTAAATCTCTGCCAGCCTTTCCCAGGTGTGTGTGTGTGTGTGTGTGTGTGTGTGTGTGTGTGTGTGTGTGTGTGTGTAAATCAAACCTCAAAGAGTGTGTGTGTAAGCTACTTGGGCAGGGACACAAAGCACTGGTTGGACAGAGAGGATGCTGGAGGTCTTGGCTTGGCCACTCAGCTGAGATCTCAACTCTGTAGCTGTGCCAGTGGTAAGTTTTATTGGGATCTGGAGAAAGAGGGAGAAACCAACCTCAGACTGACTGTGGTCTCTGTGTGCTCTTAAGGGAAACTGCACTTGATGCAGAGAGCTGCAGCTGGTAATACTTTGTGTGTACCTTCTCATCCTCTCAGTGTACGTCCCGCCCATTGCCAGTGGTGAGGATTGAGGCTCCTTGATTACTGGTCTAGTGGTGGATCATCACATTATTGTCTGACAGTGGTGGGATTGCCACATCACATAATGTATGCACACAACAGAGCAGTCTCTATATTTCTACTGGATATATATAATGTGCGCAATATATTCTGATCTTCTAAAGTTAAATGTCTAGAAATGAAATCTACCTGTCCGTACTCTTCTGAACTACTGTGAACACACTTCCCATCAGTGCTCTAGCTTGTACAACTTATTACTACTGCTGACAAACCTCTCTACCAATCAGAAGGCATAAAGGAGAACCAGGTCCATCTCATTTACAGCGGCTTTCTCGCCTCCTTTTATTTACACTTTTTATCTAAGTGATTACCACCCTTTTAACTCTTTCAGCAACACCAGGACAAAACAGTTGTTAAATTAAAACATCTAAGGAGCTGCAAATTGCTATGCAGTTTCATATCAGAGTGATTTCCTGCAATATGTGAGTTATGACCTTTATACCTCCAACTCAGAGACATCAAAACTCTAGTCAAAGGCCCATGAAAAGTAAATACAACTAGCCAAAAGTCTAGACTTTAATTAACATAAAATTTGCTTGCATAATAATATGACTCCACTCACTCCAATGGAATTGTGAGATGCCAACATTCAAACACAAGCTGAAAAATGCAAAAATAACACAAAAGTATAACCAGAGCAATAGGGTTTTATTTACATTAACATTTAAACTTTTTTAAAGCTTTCCACTTGCATAAAACTAAAATCCCCTGCTCTGTCTCAGTACTATGTAACTGAAGTTTAAGGACAAGTATGAACAGATGGAAGGACATAGGTAACCTCTGTCATGTCGCACCACATTGCATCTAAGCCTTATGGATGGATTCATATGGACAGATTCAACACACAGCACTTTAAATCTAAAGGAAGTTCTTGACACATGGCGTAGCTACAGAAAACTCCCATGCCACATAAGTCAATGGTGTATTATGAAATGGGCTTAAGTTAAATGCAAAGAAGTGTAGCACTGTCACCTTCACTATACAAAATATGACCAGATCTTACATTATAACATGCACCCCACTCCAGAATGATACAGCTATCAGAGATCTCACCCCCTTATAGACAACTTCCAGTCTTTTGACTACTATATAATAACAGTAGTCAAGAAATCCTTCTGTCTAGCCAGGTTGATATATAAAGGTGTCTCATCCATGTCAAAAGAAGTTATCTTTCCTCTATAGTCTACCCTGATCTGGTCAGTTACTAGAGTATAATGCCCCACATAAATACATCATACAGCTACAATGACCCAAGCAACTCCTAACTAAAAAAGGTGACCAAACTCTCATTTACTAAGGCAGTCTTGAAACTCTGTCCCTATACTCTTGCATCATATGGACTCCTTTGCAATGAATTATCCTACCATTCTGTGTTATTTATGACTTAACAATCCTTGAACCCATATACCTCCATACAACAAATGGTTCCATAAACACTCAATCTTAAGACCTGAATCTCCATCAACAAGCAAATAAAACTCAGTGTTTCCCCTGTCTATGGCATATGGTGCATAAAAAACAGGGTGATACCCTTGGCTGTTTAAAGGCAAAAACAAATCTTAATGAATGTGCTATAACAGTATTGCATACCAGAATCTACATTCTGGACCGCTACTTATGCACACTGCAGTGTTCGCTATTATTGCCTTACTTTCTAATTCCTGCCCATCTCATTAATCAGACATCTTGCCCTTCTCCATGTCAAACATTTTATTGTAATATGAGAAAGCAAGGCAACAGACTGCAGTTTTTTCCTTTGCAGCCAGTCATAGTGCCAGCACTGCATCTCTATTTGGCAGCAAAAAGCAGCCAATAAGATGCAGATGCAGATGGGACTAATGCTGCACTTGTTTTTTTTACCAGATGATACAGTTTGTAAAATGCTTATTCAGTTACTGTAGCAGAACATTAAGAAACAAGCTTGTTTTATTGACATCAGGCTCATTTCTTTATTTTTTTTTTGCAACTGTAATTCAATAAATATTTGACCTGATGTTGTTAATCTTCATTCATTCCTTACTGATGGGTTATCGGTTTCCATCCTCAGAACTGAGCCAGCCAATATCAAGCTCACGTCAGCCAAAAACTCTCGAGCCAAGGTCTTACCCAGAATGCTCTGCTCCATGTTACCTCAGATCACGTTTGCTGCATTGCTGAACAGCCGTGTCAAGCCACTCTCAAAGCTAAGTGTCTAATTTTTTGACAGTTTATATATTCTTATTTCTCTAAATTTTCTCAAAAGTTTATTCTAATATTTTCCTACCCTATCACACACTTTAGACTCTCTCCCTCTAATCTTTCCCCTTATTACCCTCTTTTCTTACCTTGTGGTAATTCTCCAATACCATCATTGGTATTCCTTCCTTTGCCTTTTCTCTTTTTACCCTTTTCTTGGGTAGCCATTATTCTTCCTTTTGCTACTGTGCTTCTTCTCCATACCAGCCATGTTGGATAAGAAGAGTTCCGTTGGTTTCAAGCAGTGTAAGGACTGCGGCCGTAAGTTATCACTTTTTGATGGCCATGACTTATATGTCTACTGTCTTAATGTCTCCCACTTGAGTGTAGATCCTCCATGTGGGATTTGTAAAAACTTCTCTACCAGGACTCTCAGTGAGAGGAAGAATAAGTTAATTTTGAAAGGTCTCCTCAGGTCTCCTTTCTCTGAGGCTACTTCTGGGTCGGATGGCTTACCCCCTCTTGTTAAACCCCACAAAAGGCGTTCTTCCTCTTCTTCATCAAAGTCACTCCCTTCTTCTATTTCTGGAGATCGTAGGGAGTCGACTCACAAAAAGGTGAAATTGATTACTACTCCAGTGCTGCCTCCTGTGACCCTCTCGGCTCCAGGCTCGGCACCACCCCAAATGATCCTGACTAGAACCATGTCTCCTTTATCGATATCGGTACCGGAGTTCCCTGTGTAGACAACTATGGTTCCGACAGTTCTGTTGCAACCCCTAACGGCCCCGTCAATACAGGTTCAGTCCCCCTCGGCATCGTTGGTACAGTCATCTTCGGCTCCAAATAGGACTCTTCTGTACTCCACGGCACAGACTCTTTCGGCACCGACAAGTACTTCGGTGCAGTCCTTCTTGGCACTTTCCTTATTACCGGTGCAGACACTTTCCACTACAGCACCATACCCCTCAAGACAGACCTTTGCCTTTACGGTGCAGACACCTTCAACTCCTACAGTGCTGACATCTTCGGTGCAGAGCTTTTCTACACCATTTTCTTTGGTGCAGACTTCCTTGGCTTCAAGCTCTGCACCTGTTGAATTAGCAAGGACCAAATATTCTCCTTCACTGGATCCTTTTGCAAACAGTCAGAATAGTCCTTTCCTAAAAAGGCCAGAATCACCATCAGCCTTCTCCATGGGTTCAGCCAAGAGTCTTTCTGAGCAGGATGTGTTGCGGCTTATTGACCAGTTGCTTGTGGCCATAAGTCTCTCTCAGCCATCAAAGTCCATGTTCCCTCATTCAGATGAACGTATTTTGCCTCAAATCCCAATGTATACTCCTCCTTCAACTTCCATTCAAGTTTCGAAGCTCATTACTCTGACAGCAGCTTCCCTCCCTCCGACTCCAATAGTGGATCTCACTTTAGAACCAAAGTCATCCTTGTAACCTTCGGTGCACTGGGCATTGGGCCCTTCTCAGGCCAGTGGCTGTGCCATTGGGGAGGGCATTCCTGTCTTCACGCCACTTTTTTCTATGACACCTTCCAGGGATGCTCTCTCTTTTACGGTTCACAGTCCTCTTGCGACTCTTGGTCTGAGGGCATGCTCGTCGAGGCGGGGTGTGACCCCGATTCCGAGGTTGTCATGCTTGTTCCAGGCTCC
The DNA here is from genome assembly GCF_019279795.1 of Protopterus annectens. Taxonomy (NCBI): domain Eukaryota; kingdom Metazoa; phylum Chordata; order Ceratodontiformes; family Protopteridae; genus Protopterus; species Protopterus annectens. Next base: position 496,099,313 of record NC_056746.1, on the reverse strand, counting down.
CATCCCTCCTTGGGTGGGCCAGCCTTCCAGGTCATGGAGAGGGTGCTTGTCTCCACTGGCAAAGCTCATTTGTCAGAGTCCTCTCCCCCATCTGTGCCGCAACTGCCACAAGCTTCAACCTCCAGACACCGGGCACAAGAGTTTCAGGTCTCTCCTCCTGAGGAGACCCTCTCTTTGCAGTCTTCCCCATGACCTCCCACTGAGGAAGTGCCCTGCAAAACATCATGCAAGAGGAAGCACATGGACTCCACCGAGGAGTCATTGGCTGAAGATACGGATTTTGATGATGGAGAAGGGTCCGCACGGTCACCCTCTGATGAGGTGTCCTTTGGTGACATCCTCGAAATCCTTAGAGGGGTGATCCTTCCTCTGAGGAATTCGTATTCCTGCAGACTTTTTGTGCCTGGCCCCGACCTCCTGGGTCAACCTGCCTGCCGATGAGCTCATCCAGCTCATCATGCAGCATGCATGGAAAGCTCCTGATGCCATGGAAGTGATACCTAAGAGGCCAGACAAAATATTATCACCCCCCCCATGGACCACCCCCATTGGTCACGTGGTTTTCCAGTAGACGCTATGGGGGTGGCAGCTGCTACTAAGAAGGATTTGGCAGAAGAGAGCCAAACTGTCCATCTGCCCAACAAGGAGTCCTAGGCGATTGACAGATTAGGGAAGCATGTGTTTGCTTCATCGACCTTCGCCGTAAGGTCTTTGAATTATTTGGCACATTTTACCAGGCTTCTGCGAGATCTTATCAACCATCTCTCTGAAACCTTGGCAGGAGCTGTTTCTGATAAAGTCCGTGATAATGTGGCTTCTCAGATAGCTACCCTAGAGTCCATTTTCAACTCTTCCATGCATATTATTTCTCACACAACAGAAGGGGTGGCTAGAGTGACAGGCGCAGGATTTGTCACCAGACGACATGCTTGGATGCGCCTTTGTGACTTTGCGGACTCCTTTAAGGCTTCCTTTATGAATGTCCCCCATAGAGGCTGCTTCTTTGTTTGGCCCAAAAGTTAAGGATATGCTGGCATGGTGCAAACAAGATGGCAAGACCTTGTCTACCATTGGTGTCAGACACTCCACTCCTCAGCGATTCTATTCCAGAAATTAGAAGAGCAGAAAGTTCTGGCACAAGAAATCACAGGGTTCTTTCCAGGATGCACGTGCCCGATTTTCCCCAGAGGCAGAGGGGGAAACGCCAATGGAAGACACCACTTTTAGGGCACAGAAAGTCCGCAAAATCAGGGTTCCAGAGATTCTTTCTCTGGCCAACCCTATCAGTGCCCCTGACGCATTGCCCGACTGCTCACCTCTGGAAGTAGTCAGGGGTCCGTTTCTCCTTGTACCCCACTGCCTGGCAAAAGATAATAACTGACTGTTGGGTACAACGGCTTATATCCAGAGGCTATCACATCCCCTTCCATCTTTGCCCAGTCTCATCAAGAGTGTTACCCGATGTTCCACCCAGTCAAAGGGAAACATCAGTACATGAAATCAAAAAGCTGCTACAAAAAGGAGTCATCCAGACCGTCCCTCCAGACCAGATAGGATCCGGATTTTACTCAAGGTTATTTTTAGTGCCAAAAAAGACAGGGGACTGGAGACCATTTCTGGATCTCAGTACACTAAACAGATTTGTAAAAACAGAGAAATTCCGGATGGTCATGGTTCAGTCTATCCTTCCTCTTCTGGAAGAAGAGGATTGGATGTTCTCTGTAGATCTTCAAATTGCATATTACTACAGAAAGGTGGACAAATGCTCAAGAAGATACCTCCGCTTCCGTATAGGAGCCAGTCACTACCAGTTTCGAGCCCTGCCTTTCGATCTCTCTACAACCCCCAGAGTGTTCACAAAATGCATGGCAGTGGTTATCGCTCATTTGCGACGTGAAGGATTTCAGGCATTTCCATATCTAAATGACTGGCGCCTTATCTTCTCCACCAAGTGTCTACTGGAGGAAGCCCTGCAGTATAATCTCTTAACAACTCGAAGCCTGGGAATCACTTTAAACTGGGAGAAATACAACTCAACCCCAACTCAGTCTTTGGAATTCATAGGGGTACTGTTGGACACAAGAAATTGCACAGCATCCCTTCCAGAACACAGAATTCAGAGAATAAGACAAGTTAACTGCTGCTCTGTCACCACAAATCCCCAGCTCAATCTGTACTTCAGCTATTGGGGTCAATGGCAGCTTCAATTACCATTGTGCCCCTAGCCAGATTCCATATGAGATTTCTTCAATGGCTACTTTTCAATCAGTGGCACCCTTTACAACATCCTTTGTCTTTTCAAATAAGTGTGACTCAGAGCTGCAAGCAAGATTTACTTTGGTGGATGTCTCAAAATCCCCAACAATGGTCTCACTCTTTCACCCCCCATCTACCGATAGCCACGGTGACCACAGACGCCTCCCTGACGGGGTGGGGGGGGCTATATCAGGGAAACTCGGTCCAAGGCACCTGGTCCAAGATAGAGGCCCTTTTGCATATCAGTGTCCTGGAACTGTGGGTGGTGCTTCTAGCGATGCAAGTATTTCACTCCATCCTTCCGTATTGGACTATTGTGATCCAATCAGACATGTCAGCGGTCTGGTACATCAGCAAACAAGAGGGCATCAGATCTTACCTGTTATGCCAAGAGGCCTTGAGAATATGGCAATAGGCGATAGCTCACAGCTGCTTTCTGATTGCAACACACATTCCCAGGAGCTCCAACGTGATAGCGGACAAATTGAGCAGGTGCATTCTACAGCCTCACGAGTGGTCCCTCAATCCTCTAATAGTGACAAAAATCTTCAACCACTGGGGCCAACCTTGCTGTGACCTATTTCCTCCCCAACAAACTACAAATGCAGCAACTACTTTGCTGTGATTCCCCCCTCAGGGACAGTCACCAAGGGACACTCTAGTCCACGCTTGGCCCTTGGGTCTTCTTTATGCCTATCCTCCTCTTCCCCTCATCTCCCAATTTCTAAAGAAAACACGACAGTTGAAGAGCAAAGTGATCCTCATTGCTCTGGTTTCCCTTCCTCTGGCCTTACCTGCTAGATCAACCATGGATCCTCAATCCATCACCAACATTGATCTCCCATCCACAGGGTTTGATTCACCCCAATCTAACAACTCTGAAACTGACAGCTTGGTTTCTCCACTTCCTGTGATTGCCAGCCATGAAAACCTTTCGTCCCCTGTGTGCAATATTCTTATTGCATCTCATAAATCGTCCACCAGACTAATCTGTCTTAACAAATGGAAGAGGTTCTCTCTATGGGTAGCAGATAAGCAAATAAACCCCTTGTCAGCCCCAGTCTTGGTGATATTAGATTACTTATCACATCTTTTCCACTCTGGGGTGTCTGTCTCTACTATACGTGTACATTTAGCTGCCATCTCAAATTTTCATATTGGTTTTCAAGATTCTTCACTTATATCACACAGACTCTGTAAGACTTTCTTAAAAGGGGTTGTCCACCTAAAACCTCCCTTTAGAGAACCCATACAACCTTGGGATTTGGCTTTAGTTCTGCAAACTTTAACAGCTCCACACTTCAAACCAGTGTCCTCTTGTGATGTAAGATATCTCTCTTGGAAAACTTTGTTTCTGATTGCAATCACATCGGCCAGACAATTGTCAGAACTTCAGGCTGTATGCATCAAACCTCCCTATCTTATCTTCCATAAGGACAGGGAATCACTAAGAACCAATTCTACCCTTTTACCAAAAGTGGTGTCAGAGCGATCTATCAACCAGTCTATTGATCTCCCAGTGTTCTTTCCTAATCATTCTAACAAGGGAAAGTATTGCCTGCATTCATTGGATGTTCATAAGCAAATATGATTTTATCTGGATAGAACAAAATCTACCCGTAAATCAGACCAACTGTTTCTGGCTTTCTCTGGACCTAGACGGGGTCATCCTGTATCAAAAGTTACATTGACTTCATGGTTGAGAAATTGTATCACCTTTATCTACAACGAAAACAATCTCACTTTGCCTCATAGAGTCAAAGGACATTCTACAAGATCTATGGCAACTTCAGCAGCTTTTCATGCTAAGGCTTCCCTCAGTAATATTTGCTCAGCTGCAACTTGGGCCAAACCTCATACCTTTATTCTTCATTACAAATTGGACTTTGCCTCCAGAGGTAGAGCTTCTTTTGGTTCCATGGTACTCAGGAATGTCCTTCCATGAGGCCCACCCAGGAATACAGGTAGCTGGGGACTCTGTCCCATCAGTAAGGAATGAATGAAGATTAACAACATCAGATAAAGAAGTCATATTGTACCATCATGTTCCATCTGTGTTGTTTTGATCTTCGTTCATTCATTACTTCCCACCCTCCGTCTTCCATCCGGAGGTTCTTGGTTGATGTCATATACACCTTTCGTGTAGGTCTGTTATGACCAGAGCTAGCCTCTACTTTTATCTATCAACTTGCAAACTCGATCTGAGGTAACAGGGAGCAGCGCATTCTAGGTAGGACCTTGGCTCGAGAGTTTTTGGCTGATGTGAGCTTGATATTGGCCCATCAGTAATGAATGAACAAAGATCAACAACACAGATGGAATGTTATGGTAAGACATAACTTCTTTTTTTTTCAGCTGACAAGTCAACCAAGGATGCAGGGCATGAGACTCACACCCCACCCCCACCCTAAGGTTCCTGCACCTTTGCTGGGATGGAAAAAAAAACTCTGGTAAAAAAAAATAAATAAATAACTAAATAAAATAAGTGTGCATGCTGTGCATACTGCGAGTGCTACAACAGCTCCAGTAATCCTCCTGTCCTGTTTGGCTGGCTGCCTGGCTTGAGTCCTTCCCTAAACAAAACCAGGATTTAAAGGGGCCACTCAGGAATTCATCACCCCTTATTATTTCAACCCCAAAAATAGTAAATCCTGATGAATTCGGTACAGTCGAGAGGTATGGTGACTTTTTTTTTTTTGTTAAAGCTAGGGTGGCTTCTCATGAGTCCTACTGCTTGCTCTGTTGCTACGCTGTCACAGAGCTTGTACATGAATGCATACATGGCATGCCTCTTGCCATCCTTGCTTAAGCCATATTTGCACCTGCGACTTCCTTGAGCTTTCAGATACATATACAATAACTAATGAATGTTATTTAAGAGCATAAGTGCAGGAACTTTGGTGAATGGGTAATATTTTTCTGTGTAGTTATAAAACCACTTTCTGAGTGTTCTATCACCCCTATATAATTTCCACTGTGGTGGTGATGTACTGCTATATGATGCTGTACCCAGTAGTTTCCTTTTTATACTTGATTTTCAGCTTTTATTGTGTGGAGATGAACACATGAAGTAAAATACTGAGGAGGGTGAGAATAGGTGGATACTAAAACTAAGGGTCACAAGGGGCATGGACTCAATGAGAAGGTGACATTAAAACCTTTTCTAGTCGCACGTCCCTATCCACACTAATATTTATATGTCTTAGTCTATAGAGCATCTTAGGTGCATACATATTTCTATATACACATTTTTATTTTCTTTTTATTTTCTTATTTTGTGTTTTTAACATGTTTTAATGAGATATTTATGATGATGTAATCAAGTTGGCCATGATTGGTCTAAATTTGTATGCAGCACTATTTAAATGAGTTGTGTTTTAGTGCAGTTGTTAAAGTCTGAAAAAGCGTTATGTGGATATGAAAGCGCTTACTCTATACTGCAGTTATTAAAGGTTTTTGTTTTATATTTCTGCTGTGGTGAGCCTCATCTGTTTTTTAGTGTAAAATGCTAGCCTTACCTATCTTTTGTTAATTTTAATTAATTCTATATAACTTTAAAGATCATATGTACATGTCATTAAATTTAACAGAAACAGACTGGAGTGATATTGATTTCATGACATTAGTAAGGAAATTATTTGCAGAATATATTCAGGAACAGCAATTGCTTCATATTGTAAAAAAGCTTACCAGGGAACAGAACATACCAGACATTGTTTGTGCTCCTAAGGAAATAACTATTACTTCATGTAAAGTTTTATTAATGGTGATGTGCAGTAATTATAAGGTCATAAAAGTTAAATTGTTGCTAGATAATTCTGCCAAACTGGAAGCTAAACCAATGCATAGAAAATTAATAGCAGATTATAAAGAAGCAAAGCATATGCAAAACAAATTGTAGTGGTGTGTTCAGTTGAAATACTACAGAAGGAATGTAGCAAGTTTTGAAAGAGAAATTGAATGCAAAAAAAAAAAAAAGAAAGTTTAACATCAGATCTAGGCACACAGCATCAGGATATTTTATTTCCATAAGGACAAGGTGAGAGAAGTAAAATATAAGAAATGTAAAAGAGGTTGAACTATAACTTTGAAAAATGAAATAAGCTGGACAGACAAATTAAACGTACTGTGAGACAAGGTCAAGAGAAATTTGAAGAAAATTTATATAAAACTATTGAGCGTAATAGGAAAACATTTTATATTTACGTAAGATGCGGTAGGAGTAAAGACATACAAATTGATAAACTGTGTGCACATTGTAAAATTTATTCTCTGACACAACAGATTTTATTTACAAAGTCTTAAGCGAGGCAGTTTGGCTCCTTAGAGGGGATGATAAATTGTCCTAGTAACATCCATGTAACATCCAAGTAACCTTAAATACTGAAATCAAATTAGATTATACTGAAAAAGAACTATGCAAACTGGACGCAAACAAAGTACAGGGAAGAGATGGAATTAGTAATAATGACCTGAAATCACCTCAGCATGAACTTATGGTACCATAATATCTGTTATTCACTAGGTCATTTAAATGTGGGGAGATTCCTCAAGAGTCGAGACCTGCAGTTGTTAAAACTATCTTTAAGGGAAAGGGGAGTAGGACAAACCCAGAGTCATACAGACCCATACATTTACTTTCATATTATGGAAAAATAATAGAGAAGGTTAACTTGAAAATTAGTAAACTGATTACGTGTTACAGTTAGGGCAATGTCTGCAAAAGAACTTGACTAAATTGACCATTTGGGCACAGAAGAATAGTATGCTGATTAATACATCAAAAACTAAGCATATGAGACATACATTGAAAGGTAAATATTTAATACAGCATACAGTGATTGAAACTGTAGATTCAATTATGGACCTGAGTATATGGGTAGATCCTATGTTTTTTTCTATTCATATTAAGCAATTGATTAATGATATTTATAGAGCTATAGGTTGTATTACAAGATTTTATAGCGTCTAGGAACAACAATATGGAAACCTTATAAGAAAACAAGCATGAGTACATTGGAAAGTGTACAGAATAATAATACCAAGGACATCGGTGGAAGTAAAAATGTAAGTTGTGAAGGACTGAAATGTCTGAACTTGTACAGTGTTTCATACAGATATTTAGAAAGAGATCTTATTCAGGTATATAGGGCATTTAGAGACAACTACCTCTGGGAATTCAGAGGTTGTCAAAAAGTAGAATGGCATCATCAGTTAGCCTATGTAGAAGATTATATAGGAATAAGAGGTGTACTAATTGGTTTTCTAAGAATCAAATTACATTAAAGCAAGTACTAGTTTAGATATTTATAAGAACATCCTAGACACTTATTATGGGAATAACTGATCTGATGTTGGCAATCTTCGCTTATTCCTTGACCTATGGGTTCAGTTCCAAGTATCAGAACTGACTTGGCCATTACTACAGCCTGCGAGAACCAAAAACTCTCGAGCTTAAGTACCACCCAGAATGCTCCTCTCCAATTTACCTCAGATCTTGTTTGCCACTTCCTGTGACAGATACTTGCCAAATTGCTCTCAAGCTAAGTTCAGTTTTCTTGTTCTATTTCAAAATTTTTTGAATAGCACAAGTTTTTTTCCTTATTATTATATAGCTTGTTGATTATTCTCCTTAAACCTATCCTTTTCTTTGATAAACCTTTTGTCTCTTCTCCGTCCTTCCCTAATACACTTTGATGTACCTTGTGACTACCATTGTTGGTAGTACTTATTTTTCTTTTCTTTTCTTCAAAAAAAAAAAGTATAGTTCTAGCTTTCATATTTTTCCCTACACTTGTAGTCAGTTTACCATCGTTGGTAGCCTTCTGTACTTCAGTGCTCTTATCTACCATTGTTGTTAGACTTCCTGTCCTTTTTTCCATGGTTTCTCTTGTTGTTTGGTTTACTGCCTGTGTAAGATATGGCTGATAAAGTTAAAGGACCTTCTGGTTTTAAAAAATGTCAAGAGTGTGACCGTAAGATGCCCAATTTTGATGGGCATTCTAATTGTGCCTGTCGTCTGGATCCGGTGCACTTGCAAGAGGATTGTTTAATCTGTCATGCATTTAGTCACTGAACCCTGGTAGAAAGGAAAAACAAATTACTGTTAAAGGGGATGATCAAATCTGCTTTTGAGGAGGCCTTACCTAGTTTTTCCTGGTAAAAGGAAAACAGATATATCTTCCCCTTCCTCTTCATCTTCATCCTCCAAATTAGACAAACCAAAAAGAGGAGTCGATTGGTGCCAGCTTCTCCCTTGGCACTGACAACCAAAAAAAACAAGCACCTCTGTTCCTGCCATCTCTACAGAATCAACAGTTTTTTCAAGGGCTACTTCAGTGCCAGTTTTGACACTGAAACTGACTTCTCCACCGGTGTCCAAATTATGAAAGCAAATTTTAGACCAGCCAACAGCCTTGTTGCTGTCTTCTATTGAGGCACCGATATCTTCGGATCTGACTGAATGTCCTGAATTTTCTTTTTTGGATAGACCTAGGACCAGATATTTCCCATCCATAGATCTCTTTGCTGGTCAGCTGCCCAGCCCATTCTTGGAAAGACCAAAATCTCCCTCTACCCACTCAGTTCATTCCAATAGGAACCTAACAAAAATAGACATGGTTAAGATTGGTGGATCAGCTCCTTACGGCAAGGGGACTTGCAGGTGCATCCACGGTTCTGGCCCCTTTGGGTGCCGGATCCCATCTTTCTGTGACCCCCTCCTACTTTTTCTCCTTTAACCTCCTCTGAATCCTTGGAGATTCCAGATCCAAGTTTCCCTGCATCGACTGTTTTGGTGCTGACAAGATCTGCATCTCCACTACCGATTTCTACCCTGAGTTCTTCAGCTCTCTTAGATCCAGACAACTCTCAGGATTGTGGCTACACTGTTGGCTCTGAGGGGTGGGACTTGACTCTGTTTTTTTCAGAGCCATCTCTGCACCTCAGGGATTTGGCACAAGTTAGCCCTACCCTGGCTTCAGCTTCAGGAGCAACTTCTTCGGAGCAGGGAGTGACCGCAGTTCCAAGGCAATCCTTATCAGTTCTGGGCTTCCTTCCATCTTTGGGGCGGGGGCAGCCTTCCAGGCTATGGAGAGAGCCTTGTCCACTGTAGGTATTCAGTTGGTTCCTTCCCTGTAGGAGTAGTTTTCCAATCCTTCCTCTCAACCAGAGCTTCCTCCACTCTCAACACCTGGACAGTGGGCGCCGAAACCAGAGGAGACCCCTATTCAGGTATTGTCCTCTTCTGATACTTCCCCAGAACACCCCACTAAGGAGATTCCTCAGAAAAGGAAGTTTAAGTGGAAACACTTAGATTCCCCTGGAGGAATCCATCACACAAGACACTGATTTTGATGAGGCGGAGGGTTCCCCATGGACACCCCTAGAAGATGTCTCCTTTGGAGACATCCTTGAGATCCTCAAACAGAGGAGTGCCTGGACATCCCAAAAGCCCTCTTTGAAGGAATCAGTGTACCTGCAGACTTTCGGCACTCAACCCTCTACCTGTTAGGTTACTCCATCTTCTGACAAGATCATTAAGTTGATCTCACCGAGGGTGTGGAAGGTTCCTGACACCATAGAACCTATCCCCAAAAGGCCAGACAGCATTTTATCTGCACCAGAGGACCATCAATTTTGGGCAAAGGGATTACCAGTAGATGCCATGGGGGTAGCGGTGGCCATAAAAAAGGAACTGGCAGAGGAAAGTTCCACTATCCAGCCTCCCAATAGAGTTTCAGGTGATGGATATGTATGGAAAGTGGGTTTACACTTCATTGACCTTTCCATTGTGGTCTTTGAACTTTATGGCAACTTCACTAGACTTCAGAGGGATCTGAATAAAGAGCTGTCAGATACCTTGGCAGGAGCCATATCTGAAGTGGTCGAAGATAAGGTTGCTTCTCAGTTGGCCACCCTAGAGTCCATTTCAAATTTGTCCATGAGGCTTATTGCACATGCAGCTGAAGGGACGACTAGAGCAGCGGGGTCAGGCGTAGCCATTAAGAGACATGCCTGGATGCATTTATGCCAGTTTGCAGAGCCATTGTACTCTTCATTCATCAATGCACCCTTTGATGGATTGTCCCTTTTTGGCCCTAAAGTTCAAGAAATGTTGTCCAGATGTGAGAAAGGTGGAAAAACCCTTCCTGCAGTGGGCGTACATTTTTCTACTCCTCAGTGGTCCTTCTACAGGAGCCAGAGGAGTGGGAAAATGTGGTTCAGAAAGTCTCAAAGGCATTTTCAAGACACAAGTGGCAGTGGCTCTCCCAGGAGCAGAGAGTGGAGCTTTAATGGGAAGACGCCATCCACGTGGCAGAGGTGGCCCGCAAAATCAGGGTTCCAGGGACTCCTTTCCTGGCAAACCCTACCAGCGCTCCTGAAAGGCGGTCCAATTGCTTTCCTCTGGCAGCAGTCGGGGGATGTCTATCCTTGCACTAGCACACCTGGCTTCAGATAACTTCAGATGTTTGGATGCAAAGGATTATAACCAGAGGATACACCATACATTTTCTTTCTCTTCCAAACAATTCCAACAGAATCCCTGATGTTCCACCCTGTCAGGGAACTAACAGTACTTGAAATTTAAAAACTGCTTCAAAAAAGAGTCATCCAAAAGGTTCCACCTGGCCAGATAGAATCCAGAATTTATTCAATAATCTTTTTAGTGTCAAAGAAGACAGAGGAATGGAGACCAATTTTGGATTTGAGTGTCTTGAACAAGTCTGTTCAACAAAGAAAATTCCGGATGGTCAAGGTTCAGTCTATTCTCCTGCTTCTAGGGAAAGATAATTGACTATGCTGAATAGATCTCCGGGATGCGTATTACCACATAAAAATGGACAAGCACTCCAGGAGAATTCTCCACTGCTGGCTGGGAGCCAGTCATTATCAGTTCAGAGGTCTGCCCTTTGGTCTCACCAGAGCCCCTAGTGTTTTCACCAAATGCATGGTAGTAGTAGCAGCAGCTCACTTGAGACTGCAAGGATTCCGAATGTTTCCATACATGGATGACTGGCTCATTACCACTCCTACCAGGCATCTACCAGAACAAGCAAGAGATTACGTTCTTCAAACCTGTGCCAACCTGGGCATTACCGTATATTATGAAAAATCACAACTGACTCCAACACAAACCTTACAGTTCTTAGGAGTGGTGCTATACCAGTACTTGCATAGCTTCCCTTCCCTTTCCAAGACTGCAAAAGATCAAGGCCCAAGTAAAAAAGATTGTCAGAAATAAGAGAGTAGCCACACAACTAGTCTTGCAGCCCTTAGGTTCACTGGCGGCAGCCATTGCTTTAGTTCCTGTAGCAAGATTTCACATGAGAATTCTTCAGTGGCTTCTAGCATCTCAGTGGTCTATTCTGTATCAGCCACTGTCAGATCAAATTTTGATTACCGATTGTTGCAAGAAAACCTAGCTTGGTGGATTTAGTCAGACAAAATTCTCTTGGGCCGTCCCTTTGTTCCTTCTCAACCCCAAGCTGTAGTGACCATGGACACTTCCCAGATGGGGTGGGGGGGCATTATCTGAGCCAAACCACCCAAGGCACTTAGCCCCCATAGAGGCCAACTTGCACATCAATCTTCTGGAGCTGAGGGCAGTGCTTTTAGCATTGCAGGCATTTCAAACTGCTCTTCCCTCAAGAATGATTCCAATTCAAACGGACAATATGTCAGTAGTTTGGTACATCAACAAGCAGGGAGGAACCAAGTCATGCCCCCTTTGTCGAGAAGCTCTTAAAGTCTGGCAGTGGGCAATCACTTCCAACTGTTTTCTTATAGCAACTCATATTCTGGGGAGTTCCAATGTGATAGCAGACAAACTGAGCATATGCATTTTTCTACCTCACGAGTGATCTCTCAATCCCAACATGGCAAGGAAAGTTTTTCGTTGCTGGGGCCAGCCTTGCTGCAACCTGTTTGTATCACCCCTGAACAACAAGTGCAGCAGCTACTTTGCCCTGATCCCCCCTCTGGGGAAGTCCTCAAGGGATGCTCTTCTGCATGTTTGGCCTTTCAGACTTCTGTATGCCTTTCCTCACTTTCCCTTATTCCCTTAATTCCTAAAGAAAGCAATCAGGTTGAAGAGCAAAGTAATCATCATTGTTCTCTTTTGGCCTCAACAGATTTGGTTCCCCTTCTTTGGCCTTATCTGATTCAGTGACCATGGACTCTGGACCAAGATCCAGATCTCCTATTCCATCTAGAGGGATTAGTTCACTCAAACCTTCAAAACCTCAGACTCATGGCTTGGCTTCTCCAGTTCCACTAATTGCCAAGTTTAATTTTCTTTCTTCCTCAGTTCGTAAGATTTTTTTGGCATCACACAAACCCTCTACAAGAGTAAATGGAAGAGAATTTCCTACTGGGCTGTTGATAATAACATTGACCCTTTCTCTGCTCCTATCAACAAAATCATAGAATTTTATCCTTGCTCTTTGAAGGCGTGACCTCTTCCTCTACTATTAGGGTTCAGTTAGTGGCTATTTCTAATTTTAATAATGGGTTCAAAAAATATTCATTAATTTCTCATAAACTTTGCAAAGCATTCTAAAAGGGGCTTTGTTGTTAAAACCTCCGTATAAAGACCCATTTCTACCCTGGGATCTTACCTTAGCATTACAGACAATAGTACATTCCCACTTTGAACCTGCTGCCATCTGTGACCTAAAATTATTATCTTGGAAAACTATCTTTCTGCTAGAAGAATTTCAGAAAATCAAGCATTATCCTGTAAACCACCATACTTGATATTTCACAAAGATAGAGTTTCCTTGAGAACAAACCCTTCCTTTCTGCCAAAGGTGGTGCCAGAAACAAATATCAATCAGTCAGCATACCAGTCTTCATTCCCAACTTCTTGAACAAAGGTGAATACTCTTTACACTTTATTTTTTATTTTATTTATTTTATTTTTTATTTTATTTTATTTTACATTTGTTAACCGGGGGTGTCTAACTGAGCCAAAAAGGCCCCTTTTCAGCAGAGGCCTGGGGAGAAAAAGCTCCACATAGAAAAATTACAGATACATTTCATTATTTAGACATGATCAGTATACACAGAAATTACAAAAGACATGTTTTTACAGTGGTATGCAGCACATCACCAGTTACAGTGGAGAGAACAAACAACAAAATATTAATTTAAAAATAAAAGTAATTAATAGATTTGTGGTGTACAGCTGAAATTTGGAACATAGGTAGAATACATATATATTACAGGTACAGTACATACATTGTAGATTAGCCAGTGTTTGTGAGTAAAATTGAAAACTATTATCAAGTACTCTAGGTTTAGTATGTGTACCTTATCTGCTTTCACTATCCTGGGGCGCAATCATGGCACTGCCAACTTTGCTTGAGATGTTGCCTGATGAGATCTTTAAAGGAGGCTTTGGACAATGTGTTTTGAATGCTAGTGGGGACAGAGTTCCATTTTTTAGGCAATGAACTACTATATAGTGCATCTCAAAAGCTATTGTAGATGTTGGTGACTTCTAGTAGTAGTTTGCTTGATGATCTAAGAAGCCTTTTGGCTGAGAGATGTTGTACTAGGTTTTTGAGGGCAAGACACTTATTGAGGCGGTAATAGATCGAATGACAAAGGCAGAGCTGATTGTAGCCTAGGAGGTTGGGTAGTTCAAGCCAGTGGAGCTGTCTCAAAGCAGTGCAGTGATGAGTTCTATATGAGCAATTTGCAGCAAAGCAGGCAATTCTGTTATAGCAGACTTCCATTTTGCTTAGTTCAGTTTTGTTGAGATTAGTCAGAATGGGAGATGCATAGAGTAGGGTGGATAGAAGTTGGGAGCGAGCAATGGCTGATCTTGTGTTGTTGGTAAGAAATGGTTTGATAAGGTAGAGTGATCCCAGTTTGGTATGTACTTTTTAATAGTTAAGTTGAGATGACTATCAAATTTTAGGTGGGAGTCTATGGTTATTTCCAATAGCTTAGCCTGTGCCACTGGAGTGATTGGAGTAGCATTTGTGGAGTAGATAGTGAATTGACTGTTATCAGTCTTTTTTGTTAGAACTGATTATAATCATAAGCTGAGTTTTCTTTGGATTGAGGATAAGTTGGGCTTTGGTAAGGTAGTTTTCAACATCAGAGAATGCTAGGTGAGTTGTTTGCAGGAGGGTGGGAATGTTTTATGCAGCACAGATTAAGGTAGTGTCATCTGCATACTGAATGATAGATGCATGCTGTGTGGAGGTATGGAGGTCATTTGTGAAGATTGTGAATAGTAGTGGTCCTAAGATAGAACCCTGTGGGACTCCTATAGTTATGAGCAGCTGGGAAGAGAGAGAATTTTCCCATTTCACAGCTCGGTACCTGTCAGTTAAGTAGCTTTGGAACCAGGTAAGAGTGGAATTTGATAGGTGATATTGGTTTCGTTTGTTTAGCAGGATTTGGTGCGAGACTGTGTCAGATGCTTTGGACATATCCAAAAAATGAGTTGACACCTGCAGGCCTTCATTTTTGAGATGGTTTACTGTGTCTGTGAAGCAGAGGAGGGCTGTAGTGGTACTATGGGCAGGTCTGAAACCATGCTGAGTAGGTGACAGGATGTTGCTGTCTAGGAAATATTTTAGCACCTGGGTATGGATGCATTTTTCTAGGATTTTGGCCAGGGGGGGGAGAGTAAAGCAATGGGTCTGTAGTTATTAAGTTCAGTGGAGGTTCCGCCTTTATTTATGGGTGTAACACAGGATATTTTCCAGAGTTTGGGCACACAGTTTTCAACAATTGATCTGTTTATGAGGGTGGAGATTGGGATAGCAATAGCATCTGATGTGAGTTTCAAGAAATAACTGGGGAGTAGGTCAGCTGCTGTTGATGAGGTTTTTAGTTTGGAGAGCAAACTAAAACTGTTTTGAGGGTAAAACTTGTATTAGTGTTATTTGTGTTGGGAGGGAATAGTGAGGTTGGAACTGTCCTGTGATACTAAGGATAGAACTGAGTTCACAAAGTGGGAGTTGAATTGTGTTTCGATGGGAACTTTAGTGTCAGGAGTGGTTCGTTTGGGGGTAGCCTTTTGGGTGGATTTTAGTAGCTGGTTTACTTTTTCCAAAATTTTTGGGGGTTGTGTTGGTATCTAGTTTGTAATGTTGGGTAGTAGGACTTTTTGTCCAGCCTAATGCATTTTTTTGCATGGTTTCACAGTTTTTGGTACTTAGTTAAACTTTGTGTTTCTTTTTTTTTTTTTATAGTAAAGCCAGGCAGTGCCTGTGGACTTGAGGATTTGTTTGGTTTCTTTACTGAGCCAGGGGTTTGTAGAGGTTCTAACAATGATTTTATGCAATGGAGTGACAGTGTCTAGGTGTTGTAGAAATGTTTTGTTGAAATATGCAACAGCCTGGTCAAGTGGGAGGGTTTTTAGGGGGGGGGTCCAGTCACAGTTAGAGTAAAGTACTGAGGACCTCAGTAGAGAATTTTTTTGTGTTTCTAGTGAATATATAGTTAGTGGTTTTGCATATGCTTGTTCTACTACATATAAGGCATATTATGTTGAGGTCACTTAAGCTGTCTGGGAGACCGCTAGCGTGGGGGTACGATGTGGGGTTGTTAGTTAGGACCCAGTCAAGGATGGAGATTCCCTTTTAGATTTTTTATCGCATCTAGTTGGAATTTGGACTAGCTGCTGGTAGCCATGGAGATTTATTAGATTACTTGTTGGTTCTGATCTGCAGGTGAAGCAATCTAGGTTAAAATCCTCCAGAATAAAGGTGTCTTGTGAGTATGTGGAAGAACACCAGGATAAGAAGTCTTCAAGTCTAGTAGGTGTATTACCAGGTGGAATATAGATCACAATTGTGGTGATGACCTTTTTAGGGTGAAATTGAAGTTGTGAGATAAGTATGTCCCAATTATTGGGGGAAGGGTAGGAGTTAAGTGACGTACAGTTAAGTTGGACTTATACAGTAAAGCAGTTCCACCCCCTTTACAAAGTGGTCTGTCTTGTCTAATGATATTGTAGCCAGTAGGGAGAACTTCTGAGTTAGCTATGTTTTTATTTAGCCAGGTTTCTGTTAAAACAACTGTGTCTGGGGAGTAGTGTGCTGTTGTGGTCTGGGGTTCAGGAATTTTATTTTTAATATTTAGCATTAAAAGATGGTTGGTTTTGCTACTGTTGTTGATTTGGCCAGGGATGAAGATAGTGGGGTGTTATGTTCTGACATTTGTGTTGAAGCAGTTTGTGTTGGACAGGATGGATTTGGGCCTGGGTTGGGGTAGATATCCCCACTTATGGTGAGCCTGGTGTTAAAATGGTGATACAGATGTTGGAGTTTGGTGATGAGTGTGAGAAAGTATTGTTTTTTTGGAGTAGGAATGAGAGCATATGTGTTTAGCTCTGAATTGGTCAATTATGTAGTTCTTGAACAATTGTGGGCATATATTATTATAATGTGTGGTGTCTGTATATGAGAGTGCATAATGTAGTGTTGTGTTACTAGGTTTAGGGATATTGCTAGAGTGATAACTTGTGGTATTATAAAGAATTATGAGAAGACAGACTAGACTTAGTTGTGTGATAGTCACGGTTCTAAAGTTTAAGTTGGTTCTAGGTGTGTCTGGATAGGAATTACAGGGCTGCACTATATGTGGATGGGTAAGTAGTGTGGGTGATGTAAATAATGCCTAGTGGGAATGAGAGTGGTTGGATGAGAGTGGTTGGGAGTATTTTGTGGTGGAGCAAGTTGGTGTGGTATAATGTGATCTGATTGAGGAGCTGTGATTGATGGAGGTGATGTGAGGGTGAGCTGTGGGTGTGGCTGTGATTTCTATAAATGTAGAGGTAGTGGGGGCGGGAGGGAATAGGGGGCAGGGGAGCAGAGAGAGCCCAAGCGGCAGTGAGGGCGAACAGAGTGGGGCAGAGCCCCACCAAGACAAGAGTAAAAAGTAAGCATTACTTCACAAATCTGAACACTTTAAACAAATTACTGAGGTCTAATGGCTTACCAGCAAGCAGAACACAATTGCTGAAGAGCACTTGTGTCCTGGTGGGAGACTAGAAATTTAAAGATGGCTCCATGTTCAGCAGGATTCTAATATAGACTTAGTATTGGGGAAGGGAGATAGCACAAGGGGTGTAAACCAGGTGGAATGCAAAGAAACCAGCAAAACCAGAGAGGCAATCAGTGGCCTCAGAGAGGGTAAGTAATAATTCAAACTACCTGTAAAGTGAAGGAGAGAAGAGACAGCAAAGTTTATTAAGGTTAGGAGTATGTCTTCACATTGACTTGCTTATTAGTGGCCAGTTTGTGCACAGATTAGAGTAGGGAGATACATTAGCAATGCAGGGGAATGTACAGAGATGCAAATAAACAAGTGGGCCTCCAAGTGATACAAACTAAGGCAGAAAGCACTGAGAGGGCTGCTTGATGACTAATTTAGTCACAGGGATCTGAATTAAATGTATACTGTCTATTGTACAGTTAGGATTACTGCACTAACTGGGGGGGGACACAAGGCTACAACAGTCAGTTTTATTAGCACACTGAGAACTACTAAGAAATACTGCTAATGTTATAGCTTTACTCTCATAAAACATACAAGTAGAATGCCTGGGTGGACTGACCCTGCTCTTGAGGCTTAAAATGTATATCCTTGTTTAAGTTTGCAGTACTGATTCCTTCTTATACTGTATGGGTGGGGTGGTAGCCGCAGACTGCAGATTTGCTTGAGTGTGCTCCTGCTCTTGAGGCTCAAAATGTATATCCTTGTTTAATTTTGCAGTACTGATTACTTCTTATACTGTATGGGTGGAGTGGTAGACACAGACTGCAGATTTGCTTGAATGTGCTCCTGCTCTTGAGGCTCAAAATGTATATCCTTGTTTAATTTTGCATTGACTCCTTCTTATACTGTATGGGTGGGGTGGTAGCCTCAGACTGTAAATTTGCTTGAGTGTGCTCCTGCTCTTGAGGCTCAAAATGTATATCCTTGTTTAATTTTGCAGTACTGATTCCTTCTTATACTGTATGGGTGGAGTGGTAGCCACAGGCTGCAGATTTGCTTGAGTGTGCTCAGCAAGCAGAATGCAATTGCTGAAGAGCACTTGTGTCCTGGTGGGAGACTAGAAATTTTAAATGTCCCCAGACAACTGCATTTTTATCTCCATAGAACAAAAGACATTAGGAAATCTGACCAACTGTTTGTTTCCTTTTCAAATATCAGAATGTGTAAGGCAATGTCCAAGGTTACCTTACCTTATCTAGATGGCTGAAAGATTATATATCCTTCATAAACAACAAGATGAAAGCTGAATTACCTGGGCCTATCAAGACACACTCTACTAGAGAAATAGCTACTTCAGCAGTTTTTCATTCTAAGGCTTCCATGGATGATATTTGTGGAGCTGTGACATGGGCTTCCCCACATACCTTTATTACTCATTACAAATTTGATTTGGTCTCTAGGGGAAGAGCATCCTTTGGTTCTATGGTGCTCAGGAATATCCTTCCTTGGGTCCTTCCAATGTATAAGGTAGCTGGGGACTCTGTCCCATAGGTCAAGGAATAAATGAAGATTGACTACATCAGTTAAAGAAGTTATGTACTTACCATAATGTTCCATCTGTGTTGTCAATCTTCATTTATCCTTGATTCCCACCCTCCATCCCTCATCCATTCAGACCTCCTGATGGAACGAAACCTGGTCCTAGTTATACATTTTTTCATATATGACACTAGGTTTGGTCTCCATAAAAGTGCTATTAGGATTATTTTCTGTCATGTTTTTCTGCAAACTCGATCTGAGATAAATTAGAGAGGAACATTCTGGGTAGGACTTAAGCTCGAGGGTTTTTGGTTCTTCCGGGCTGTAGTAACAGCCGAGTCGGTATTGGTCAAGGATAAATGAAGATCGACAACACAGATGGAACATTATGGTAAGTACATAACTTCTATTTTTACTACATTGGCAGACTAGAAGGGCATTTTTGGCTATTCCTGAAATATTTGTATGTATGTGTGTATGTATAGTTTCTTGTGAGCTACGTAGTGATAGCAGTCCATTATAACATCTGTTACAGCATTTGTACATTTCATGAGTTCTGGCCTCAAAGGTATATTGTAGGCTTTCCTTGGATTTAGTTTGATGATAGTTTGTTAAAGCCAGGATAATATTGTAGCTGTACAAGCAGTAATGCAGAACTGTATGTACTGTGATGTGGAAATGACACAATGTAATGATATGGCTTGGTGTATTGAACCACACCAGAAAGAAGTAAACATCCCCAACAGCATACACTTTGTGTAACTGTGCAGTGTGAAGTGGTCCCAAGAATACAAAATGAAATGCTTTTAGTTAAGATTTCACATGTAATTAGAGTCAGACTACATAATTTGTTGTGGTGTGTAAATGGGATGGCACTTTGCTTTTGGATTCCTTGATTGGCTTCTTATGATTTGAAGTATTAATTTATAGACCAGACTTTTGTTCCATTACTCTAATTAGGCATCTTCATTAGAGCATTTTACATTTTCAAGGGTTATTTCAAAAAGATTAGTAATTTTTTATGAGAGCATCATACTTTTAACAAAATTGGGAAACTGGATGTCAGGAAGCCTTTCAGACAATGTATTTCTTCTTTCCTTTAATTAGTTTAAAAGAGCTATAACTTTTATTATGAAACTTCCCTCTACAGATGCAGTGAAATATCTTGAATGCTCTGCACTTACACAACGAGGTCTTAAGGCTGTGTTTGATGAAGCCATTCGAGCAGTTTTGGTCCCTCCTCCAGTCAAGACAGGCGGCAAAAATAAGTGTGTAGTTCTCTAAAAACATCTGCAGCTTTGTAAGCTTTATGAAGAGCCATTGTGGATTCCATTCAACATGACATTCTTTTGTTGCTGTTATTAATTACAATTTTTTGAAAATATAAATTAAGGCTGCTGTAGTAATTTAATTACTGTAATTTTATTTCTTTTAAACTAATTGCTGTTGAGGTTCTTAGGGTCCAAGGTGTTTATATGTTGTACTTATAGTGGAGATTTGAGCATGCTTTTGACTATAAACACATCATTGCAAAATAGACATGACATATGCAACTGAATTCTTACCAACTGTTAACAAAGAAGAAAAAATGTAGAAACATACTTTGTTAATTGAAATGTCACTTCCATTGCAAATTTCACAGCTGGTATCTAGGTAAAGCTTATAATCTGGGATCCAGACATTTTGCTGTCTGGTCTGATAAACAATTAGATTTTATTTAATTATTGTTTACTGTGGAGTAAGTCATGTCAGTTGTAGTTATGTGGAATTTGTACCATAATCATTAACCTTAATGAGTTTTATACTGAGGAAATTGCATTATTGTTTTACAATCAGGGAAACTGAATTTTGCTACAGCTACTGCAGTTTATAAAAAAAATTCTTACTTATTAAATGCTGAGGGTATTTTTCTTTTCTCTTGGGAGACTTGAGTGAAACTCTAATAGGAAGTCCAGCATTCATTGCTCTGAAGGAAAGCAGTATTTTAAAAGGAGCAAGTAAATGTTTAAAAGGAGACACACTACATTAAGCACATGCACAACATTTTGATAGAAATCTGTAGTTAAATTCATCATGTTGAATGGCTCATCAAGTAACTGGTGGCAAAAAGCTACTTTTGTACCAAGTGTCCTTATGTGTCCACTTTAAATTATAACTTAGCTAATGGCATTTGCATGGCAAAGTGGTCTGAACTGTTAATTCTAATATCAGTTTTTAAAAGTATACTAAAAACTTTTCCTGTCTTACATTATGCACATTGTATTTCAAACATTTTCTAACACACTGTAAATGCAGTCTTATTTACAAATTTACAAATTGTCTTAATGTTCATGATAAAAATGATCTACATATGTTTCTTGTGGTAAGCTAATTAAAGTGTCAAACCATGTTTCTATGAAGTTTTTATTGCTGTGTGTGTGTGGGTGTGTGTGTGTGTGTGTGTGTGTGTGTGTGTATTTTAACTTTATTATCAATGAGCCACCATGAGTATCACCACTATCAGCTGTAATTTTGTTGGGGGATTCATAGAACATGGCTGTGCATCATTGTGCTGAGTTGTGCAGCTGCACCATTTTGCAATTCATAGTCAAGCACATTCTCTCAAGATCAACATCTCATTAATGTAGAATATGTATGACTATGAGTCACTTTACTATAATCAGTTTTTGAGCACTCATTTGAGCATCCTACCAGAGCACAAACAGGCACAGATCCCCCACAGTGATGGACAGACAGAAACAACACACATATACACAGAAACACACACATATTCTTACAGACAACCAAAGACACAGACACACACACACGTGCTACATGTGCTGATATACTATATTTATCTCAGGCACTTTCATCGCAACTGTGCCCTACATAGCCAGCCTGTGGAGTAGCATAGACCACACACACATATATATGCGTACTCACAGCAAACAATATAGACTTATACATATACATAGAGACTCCTACACACATCCACTACTTGCACACTATGCAACCACAATCTCCCATTCATACAAAGCCACAGGGTCACATCAGGCGCACGCGCACACACACACACACACACACACACACACACACACACACACACACACACACACATGCACACACACACATATGCACATGAACTACTTACCTAGATTGCTATTCTATGCAAAGTAAAGCAGTCCTGTTTCTCTGACACTGATTCCTCCCATTGAAATAACTAGGTGCATGCCATTACCTGGTCTTTAGGATAGCTTACATATCCATATTAATAATATTCTAAATGAGCAGTGCGCCAAGGTACTTATTGGCCTCAATAGCATAGGCCTGTACCTCTGACTACCATATTTAAATATAGTATGAAAGCTCTGGCTGCTCAGTAGTGCATTGCTGTACTAGGCAATATGGACTGTATGAATCAGACAAGGTAGTTTCATATTCATGCTGCGCTGTGTGGTTTTGCATACTTGACAACCTGTCTATGAATTGTGGCCACTGTTTTAAGTAATGATATAGTATTGCTTGTCAGTTCATTGAAATGTAAAACTGCATGTTATAGTCATTCTTGCTAGGCCCACTTTAAGGTTTCAGCTTATATAAATTGCATTGATATGTTTCTGCGCTATATATACTTGGTTGAAGAAAAAATTTTAGACAGAACAACATGAGTAATGGCATGAAAAGCCAGCAAAAGAAGAATACAAATGTTACAGACCTTTCAAAAAAGTTTCTGTAACCAGTTGTTTTAAACTGAGATATTTGCTAATTCAGCTAGCAGTTGTCACTGCACACACAAAATAAATAATTGAACTACATCTGTTGGTATTCTTGTATAAGCTTATTTTGCACATCATTTATATACCTAAAGATATAAAGTAATAAGCACATCATTTATATACCTAAAGATATAAAGTAATATGCCTACTATAGGTCTGCATTCTTGGATCATTACCCTTATACCCTCTTACATTCTTCCAGAGGGCTGAAAGTTGCACATTTTTCCTGCCTGTTGTACAAAAAAAAAAGTTAAAGAAAATGCTATTTTGAAGCATTACATTTGCCCTGGGATCCAAATCGTTTTATTCCCGTTGCAAGTGGGTTTAGTCCATAATAAGATCTGTTTACAAAGCAGCATTACTTTGGAGTAAGTCAGAGAGTAAGTTTCAGAATCTGAAGTCTCAGAATTTGGCCTTTGAACTGTTGTCTTCTGTCCAGGTACTCTTGATCCAAAAATTATTAATTCCTGTCATGTAAATTTTAGGGTGTACCATTGTCTTTCTGTGTATTTGTTGTCTGCTTTTTATGTTTCTATGAGATAAAATGTGAAGTTATGTGATAAAATGAAAAACAAAACAGCAATTCCAAGTTTCCAATGCTAAAAACAACTAAAAACTAAAACAAGCAGCACCAACAGCAGCTCAAAGACAAACAAAAAAACTATTTAGCGTTTTCGTCTCAAATACAATATCCCTATACAATAATACAATATTATCATTCTTAAGTTTGATGTCATATATAGCTATATATATATATATATATATATATATATATATATATATATGTGTGTGTGTTCTAAAATTCATTTCTAAATAACCTTGTAGTCATACACACAATATATAGTAGAAAAAACTGCAGAGAGCAATCTCTACTAATCCCATAGTGCCACATGTAAATCTGGAACTAGCATATATAATTTTATTAATGCAAAACAAAACCACATATTTGCCATTATTACTATAATAACAGGATTTACAACAT
The DNA here is from genome assembly GCF_019279795.1 of Protopterus annectens. Lineage (NCBI taxonomy): Eukaryota > Metazoa > Chordata > Ceratodontiformes > Protopteridae > Protopterus > Protopterus annectens. The sequence continues at coordinate 496,075,817 of NC_056746.1, read as the reverse complement.
CCACATGGGTATGTCCCCACCACTTTAATTAGACAAAAACAGAACTACTAATAGTTGTCTCTATACAGTCTTTAACAGTATCATCTTTTTTATAAACAAACTTAAGAATTTTAGAACATGTATATGACATCAAAGTTAAGAATGCTTGCAATTATTGTGTAGGCATTTGGATGAATTACCAGAACATAAAAAATTATGTGTCTTGGTTTAAGAAAAGTACACTTGGATTTAAGACAAGGGAGGAGTTAAAAGTAAAGTTGAACAATAAGAAACACTTTGACAATTAAGGCTTCAGGCAGATAACGATGTTTCTTATATTCATATTGATTACAGTTGCAGTAGCCTAAGCTATATGAGGTTTATATCCTGCAAGGATATAACAGCCAGCCACCTCTCAAAGCTTGAAGATACCTTCCGTGTACCCAAATCATTAGCTCAAGCTGAGCTAATTAAAAATACAGGTTTGGACACTAAGCCCTTCAGAGCTTTCTTGACCCCAAAGAGTACATCGTCTGAGTCTTTCGAGGATCAATGGCTGGCTTGTGCTGTTCCTTTGATCGGGAGATGAGGTCTCTTGGGAAGAAAAACCTTCCTATTTAAAAGTAAATTGTTTGCATGATAACATTTTTCTGTTCAGAGACGTTATTTTAAAGCTAGGAGTTTGTTTTAACTGACTGTTACAAGACTGTATTGTACTTTTAAACAGGAGTGCTGTTTTCTCTTGTCAGTTTTTAAATATTTAAAACAATTTTTTTTGTTGAGAAATTGTGTTTATATTACTTTTGGTGTTTGGAAAAATGTTTTAAAGTACTTTTAATTGTGTTTTTTTTTTCTGTGAAAAGAGTGACTTTTAAAGACTTTAAAATTGTACTGGCTTTTGCTGCTTGTTTTTCCTGGGAAAGAGGCACTGGTTTTGGCTTGACCATGGAACAATCTGACAGTCCTACAATCAGGCCTTCTTCCAGCCAGAAAAGAAAAAAATTAAGCAAACAGCCTTTGCCACCAAAGCAGGCTAGCAATTTGCTTCAGCCGCAGGTGGGAGACTCTGCGTGTTATTAGTTATACCTCAGCCCACTCATATTTTACCCCTGATCCCTCTGGTATAATACCTACAGCCACTATGGACCACGGATTAGCCATGGTTAATTGTGGTTGTTGAGGTCCTCTCAGTGGGTAAGGGAGAGCCACTCTTGGTGCTGGTTGAGGGAAGGTATTCCTGTTTTGTCGGAATGTTGTACCCATTCCTGGAGAAGCTGCTGTTGCCATTAATAACACTGTTGGGCCCATTTTTCTAGTTAGAAAGAAAGAAAGAAAAACTACACATGTATCTATTCCTCAAATTTTCTTGGACAGAGGTTGTTTATTAAGTTTAATTTAGGCTATTGATCCTTCTTATAAAACAGTTTCTGGTAAAAGATAAATGGATGCCTCTTTTCCTGAAGAAATTTAAGATTCTGAATCTAGACAGGAAGATGAAAAGAACAGAACTTGGTTTTCTCCTCATAATTCTTATTTAGACTCTGAGGACAGCTCAGTTTCTGATTCTTCCTTTTGGGGGTTATATTTCTGTGAGTCTATTTCCAAAATAGCCCAGTGCTGTCAGTGGGAGGACATGGGTTTCTCATTCTCTCAGAAAATACTATGAGCTGTTACAGAAGAAATTTCCAGAACCTTCACCAATTCCTCCAGTTCTGTCAACTTTGGAGAATGTGTGTGTTACTGTCTGCAGTTTTCCTAATAGCCAGCTGCCTGTAAAAAGGCCGATAGGATGTATAACGTTACTCAGTCTTTTCAGTTTTTATACAATCTTCCCAAACCTGACCTATAAGCTAAAGGTTTAGTTAATCCTACTTCTGCTAAATATTTAGATCTGATGTTGTCAATCTTCATCTATTCTTGACTCTTGGATAGTTGGTTCTGATCCTCAGAACCAGTTCATCCATTATATAGCTCGCATCAGCCAAAAATCTCTCGAGCTAAGACTCTACCCACAATGCCCTTCTCTATATTACCTCAGATCTCGTTTGCCGCTCTTGTCGCAAGACATGTCAGCCAATTCTCCTCTCGCAGTTGAGTAAACTTCTAACATTTATTAGTCTTTTCTACTTTTCCTTTCTTCTCTTTTACTAAAAACGTTTGTATTCTCATCTCTACCCACTTTTTTCTCGCGCGAGTGAGTTTTTTTTCCATACACGTGGGTATCTTTTCACCTACCATCTCTGGTACCCTTTCCACTTTTTCTCTCTACTGTTAGATAGTTATTTTACCATTGTTTGGTAGTTTTCCATTTCTTCTAACTTTTTTTTTTTACCTATTTTTAGGTAGTTTTATCTACCATTGTTGCTGGAATTCTTCTGTCTATCCCTTGTGTGCATGTGTATGTGACTGTGTGACTACAGTTCTGGCTATGACACTTTATCTTAGTCATCTATATGACAGACAAGTTCAAAGGCTTGACTGGTTTTAAACAGTGCCAGGATTGTGGGAAGAAAATGCCAAACTCCAATGGGCACTTCACCTATATTTATTGTTTAGTTGCTCCACATTTAGACCTGGAGTGCTCCATCTGCCAGGCCTTCTGTACTAGGGCCTTGGTAGAACGTCAAAGCAAACTAATTCTTAAAGGGCTTATTAAGACCACTCTTTGAAGAAGCCTTATCCAAGGTCGATATGGTTCCAAAGGTTTCTGGTTCCAAGACTAGTCAGTCAGTACCGAATTCTCCATTGGCACTGACAGCAAAAAACCATAAGACCTCTTCCATTGGTTCCTCCTCAGAATAGAAAGCTAAGGTTCCAAAGCTCTCAGAATGGATTTCCTCCTAGGTGCAAGCTTCTTTGGCACCAATAACAATGACACCAGCACCGGCGTCAGCACCGACTCGTTTAGCTTCCTGCTTGGTGACGACATCTCTTACTGTACCACAGCAGGTCTTACCCACTCCACTGCCAAAAAGTGAACCTGTCTATATACCCAGGACAAGGTACTCCCCTTCCATTGACCCTTTCTATGGTCAGCTTCCTAGTCCCTTTGTGGAAAGGCCAGACTACCCCCTGGATTTTCTGTTCACTCCTCCAGGAGTCTCACAGAAATAGATGTAGTGAGGTTGGTGGACAAGCTCCTAGTAACTAGGGGTCTTTCTGCCTCCTCCCAGCCCCCTCTCCCACTTGAAGCAGAGATGTTTTCTTCTAGGTCTCCACCAGTATTTCCTCTTCTGACCTCCTCAGAGACCTTAGAGCTCCCCACTCTGACCCCTCAGGCTCCAGTTGTCCCGTCACTGACAGCCCTTTTGTCTTCGGTTCCAGTGTCGGCTCTGACTTAGTTGGTTCCGTTGGAACCAATGCACTCCCAAGATAGTGGCTCTGCTGTCGGCTCCAAAGGATTTGAGTTGGCTCCTGTTTTTTATTCGGAGTTGCCATTACCTCTTTGGACTCTGGCAGCTGGGGGTCCTTCCTCGGCTCCTGCTTTGGAGGTGGGTCTCTCAGAGTGGGGTGTGACCTCGATTCCAAGTTTATCTCTCTCAGTACTGGGATCCCACCCCATTTCAGGGGGCCTGCCTTCCAAGCAATGGAGAGAGCACTGGCCATTGCAAGGCTCTCAGGTAGCTCCTGCTGTGCTGGAGTTTCATCCCCTGTCCCCTTCTTACCCAGACCTTCTACCAACCTCCATGCCCAAACAGTGAGTTTTAAGGCTGCAAGAGATCCCAGCAAAGGGTCACTCTTCTTCCTAGTCTTCATCAGACATTCCCACTGAAGAGCCTCCTCGGAAGAAAATGTGTAAGAGGAAACACCTGGACTCTCCTAAATAGTCTGTCAGTGAGGACACAGATTTTGATGATGGGGAGAGTTTCCCTGGTCACCCCCCTGAAGACATCTCCTTTGGAGACATTCTAGAGATCCTTAAACATAGGGATAACTGGAAGCCCAAAGACCCTACCTCTGAGGAGTCTATGTACTTGCAAGCCTTCAGTTCTTGCTCATCTACTTCCTGGGTGACCCCTCCTGCTGATGATCTCATTAAGTTGATCGCTCAGTGGGCTTGGAATGCTTCTGACTCCATAAAACCAATTCCCCAGAGACCAGATAAGATGCTCTGTGCTCCTGAGGTCCAAAAGCATTGAGCAAAAGGGGTAGCACTAGATGCCATGGTGGCGGTGGTGGTCACCAAAAAGGAATTAGCTGAGGAAAGAGTCTAGGGCAATGGACAGATTTGGAAAGCGGGTTTATGTATCATTGACCTTCATCTTAAGATCCTGGAATTTTATGGCACAGTTCACTAGGCTCCAAAGGGATCTGATCAAGGAGCTATTGAACACCCTAACAGGAGTGTCAAGAAAAAGTGGCCTCCCAGTTAGCTACCCTGGAGTTTATTTCCATCTCATCCATGAGGCTCATTGCACATGCAGCCAAAGGGGTGACCAGGTCAGCCGGTTCAGACATTGCAATTAGACAACATGCCTGGATGCACCTGTGTGAGTTTGCAGAGCCATTCAAGTCTCCCTTCATCAATGCTCCCTTTGACAGATCTGCTTTGTTCGGCCCCAAAGTCAAAGAATCTATAGCCAAGTGTGAGAAAAATAGGAAGACCCTCTCTGCAGTGGAAATATGTTTTTCTACTCTCTGATGATCCTACTCTAGGAATCAGAGGAGTGGAAATGTGATTCAGGAATTACCAAGGGCCTTTCCAGGACATATGTCATGGAGGCAGTCCTCAGGGCAGAGGAGGAGCTCTAATGGAAGACAATGACCCTGAGGCAGAGGTGGCCCGCAGAATCAGGGTTCCAGAGATTCTTTTTCTGGCAAATGCTACCAGCACTCCTGAAAGGGGGCCCAATTGCTTACCTCTGGAAGAGGTCAAGGGAAGATTTTCTCTGTGTTCAAGAGCCTGGCAACAAATAAGCACAGATGCTTGGGTGCAGAGAATTATTACCAGAGGATACTCTATCCCCTTCATTCTTTATCCAAGGTCTCTAACAAGGCTCTCCAAAGTTCCACCAAATTGGAGGGACCTTACAAACTTAGAAATCCAAAAGCTGCGAGAAAAAAAGGAGTCATCCACGAAGTTCCACAAGACCAGATAGGATCTGAATTTTACTCAAGGTTCCTTTTAGTGACAAAAAAGACTGGGGACTGAAGACCAATTGTGGACCTCAGCCTTTTAAAGAAATGTTTTCAACAATCCACATTCTGGATGGTCATGGTTCAGTCTAAAGTTCCCTTTCTAGAGGAAAATGTTTGGATGTGCTGTGACCTTCAAGACGCGTATTACCACATAAAAATGGGCAAATGCTCCAGAAGGTTTCTCCGCTTTTGGCTAGGAGACAGTCACTTTCAGTTCAGAGTGCTGCCCTTTGGCCTCACCACAGCCCCCAGGGTGTTCACCAAATGTATGGGAGCAGTAACAGCTCACTTAAGACTGCACGGATTCTGGGTTTTTCCATATCTAGATAACTGTCTCATCAACGCTTCCACTAGGCATCTACTGATTCAAGCAACGGAATTAATTCTGCATTTGTTTGTGTGCCTGGGCATCACAGTCAATCAAAATCTCATCTAAGCCCCACTCAAGATCTAGAATTCATAGGAGCTCATCTGAACACCATCGCTTGTGTAGCCTCCCTTCCTCAACACAGATTACAGAAGATAAAATCCCAAGTATGTGCTATTCTCTGCAGAAACAAAGTCCCAGTTCTACTAGTCCTTCCAAGTGCTGGGATCCATGGCAGCAACCATCACTCTGGTCCCACTAACGAGATTCCACATTTGGCTACTAAAATGGCATCTAGCATCACAATGGTCTAGTCTAACCCATCCAATGACTTACCCCGTTCTTATTGCCAGTCACTGCAAAAAAGACCAGTCCTGATGGATGGAATCCAAAAAAATCCTTTTATGCTGCCCCTTTGTCCCTCCTCAACCCAAGGCCATAGTGGCCACTGATGTCTCCCCGATGGGGTGGGGGGCATTACCTGGGAAGAACAGTCCAAGGCACTTGGTCCCTGATAGAGGTCAACCTACATATCAATGTTCTGGACTCAAAGGCAGTGTTATTAGCATTGCAAGCCTTTCAATCTGTCCTGCCTCTAGGAACCATCACAATTCAGTCAGACAACATGTCCGTGATCTGGTACATCAACAAACACGGCGGAACCAAGTTCTCTCACCCTGTGTCAAGAAGTCCTCAGAGTGTGGCAATGGGCAATTTCTTCTGACCACTTTCTGAGAGCAATGCACATCCTGGGAAGCTCAAACATAATAATAGGCAAAAAGAGCAGCTGCATTCTACTGCCTCATGAGTGGTCTCTCAATCCTGGAATAGCAAGAAAGATTTTCCGTCGCTGGGGCCAACCTTGCTATGACCTATTTGCATCACCCCAAAACAAGTCCAGAAGGTACTTTACCCTAATCCCCCCTCTGGTGCAGTCACCAAAAGACACTATTCTCATCAATTGGCCCCCGGGTCTCCTCTATGCTTTTTCCCCCTTCCCTCTAATTCCTCTCTTTCTCAAGAAGACAGCCAGGTTGAGAAGCAGAGTGATCCTCATTGCATCCTAGTGGCCTCAACAAATTTGGTTCCCCTTTATATGGCCTAATCTAGTTCACCATCCATGGATTCTAGACCCAGTTCTGGACCTGCTGTCTCACCCTCAGGGGCTAGTGCATCCCAACCTTGAAAATCTCAAGTTGACAGCTTGGTTCCTCCAATTCCACTAGTCACCAGGCATAATGATTTGCCTTCCCTAGTGTGGAAAATTCTGCTGGCTTCCCATAGACCATCCACCAGGAGACTCTACCTGGACCTACAATAATAATCTCAACCCTTTCTTCACACCTTTGGAAAGAGTTCTAGAATTTCTAGCCATTCTTTTTGATTAAGGGGCTTCTGCTTCTATGATTAAGGTCCAGTTTCACTCAGAACCAATCCATCTTTTCCTTCTAAGGTGATCTCAGATTTCAACATTAATCAAACCATCAACTTGCCTGTTTTCTTTCCTACTTTTACCAGCAAAGGTGAATATTGCTTATATTTGCTAGACATTCACAGACAATTATGTTTCTATCTTAGTAGGACTAAAGAATCTAAAACATCAGAGCAGTTGTTTGTATCCTTTTCAGGGCCAACTTAGGGAAATCAGTCTCCAAAGTTACCTTGTCAAAATGGCTAAGAGACTGCATTACTTATATACAAGAGTCTCAAGTTAACCATGCCTGTGAGAGTGGATTCCACCAGATCAATGGCCACTTCAGCAGTTTTCCATTCTAAGGTTTCCAAGAATGAGATATGTGCAGCAGCAACATGAGCTACTTCACATACCTTTATTACTCATTACAAATTGGATCTGGTCTCCAGGGGAAGAGCTTCCTTTGGTGCTATGGTTCTCAGGAATATTCTTCCATAGGGCCACCCATGATCTAAAGTAGCTGGGTATTCTATTCCTAGAGTCAAGAATAGAGGAAGATTGACATCAGGTAAAGAAGTTATGTTCTTACCATAATGCTCCATCTGTGTTGTTGATCTTCAACTGTTCTTGGCATCCCACCCTCCTTCCCCTTCCTGTGAATTCCTGGAGAATTGAACACTTGTCCTGGGTTCCTAGTTAGGTTTCACCTTGGACACGGCTTCTTCATATTTGATTATGATTTTTCTGGATGTCTGTATGGCTGCAAACTCAATCTGAGGTAATATAGAGAGGGGCATTGTGGGTAGAGTCTTAGCTCAAGAGGTTTGGCTAGGGCGAGCTGTATAACGTCGGACCCGGTTCCAAGAATTGGAACCGACTACCCAAGAGTCATGACTAGATGAAGATTGACAACACAGATGGAACATTATGGTAAGAACACAACTTCTTTTTAATTCCAATCCTACTTTTTCTGATAAAGATGAGAAAATTATTGATAAGTATGGGGAAAAGTGTATGCTTCTGCAACTTTGATAGAATTTTGAATTATAAGATTCATATGTTAAGATTTGTTCTGACTAATTGTATTTAAAATCTGCTTTAAATAATTTAGTTTTTGTTTTCTATTGTACAAGTCACTACTCATTGTTTACAGTATGTACGTGACTCAGTTAATACTTCTTCCATGGCTATGGCCACTGTTACTGTTTTGAGGAGGTTTGCCTGGCTGCATTCTCAGAACCACCCAGATGATGATAAAAAAATAAGATTTTAAAGTCTCTGGATAGATTTAGATGTTAAACACAGGTAAGTTACTTCTTTTTAATTGGATCCCTTTTCTTTTTATTATTCTTTAATTACTTTTTGTGTGAACCTTTTCCCATTTTTTTTAGTTAACCCTATTCCATTTTTGTTCCTTATATTTTTCTGGTTCCCTTCCCTTTCCCCTTGGTTGGGCTTCCACCTGTTGTTTTTGTCTTTTGTGTATCCTCGATTAATTTTGTTTGTTATGGTGTTGTTTATTTTTTTTGTGTTGTTTGTGTTTTTTTTTTTTGTGTGTTTTTTGTGTGTGTGTTTGTGTGTCTTGTTGTGTTTCTGTTAGGCTTCACATGTGCAGATTTTTTGTTACACAAAAGGTGTCACTGAGTGTGAAGTGTGACTTGTGTCCAGATTTGGGTGTCTCGTCTGACTGACTGTCACTAAGTGACTCTTGTCTTCTCCTCTCTTCTAAGAGTGACTCTTGTGCTATCTGTCATGCAACAGCTCCAAGAGTCCTGCTTCTAGAATTAAAAAAAAATTAATTGTCAGGCTTATAGCCTGAGCCTCCTCCAGGAGAACTTAGTCGGCTCCGGGGCTTGCTATCGCAAACCAAAGAAGCTGTCCAGAGCGGACTCCGCCAAAGTCAAGAATCCTCCTGAGCGCCTCTCCTTCTCGGTCTACAGATCGGCGCCCAGCAATCTAGATCTTCTATCGCTCGTGGAACTTCGGTAGAGCTTCGCTCAGCCTCGGCTCTATCCTGCGGATGCCGCTAAAAAAGAGATGGCTATATCCTGCTCGGGCTCCACCTATCTTCAAAGAGATCACGATCCCCCGGCTCTATCTGCGCCCCGAGATCGGAATCGCCCATGCTGACGAGTGGGAGCCATGGAGCCGCATCTCGGTGATCATCCATCCTGTCTCGATCAGAGAGAGAGTGGTGAGTAGACCTAGAGAGTCTCAGTGATAGGCCCATACAGTCCAATTCACGAGCCACACCCTCCTTAGCCCATCCTCCTAACCAAGAGCTATCACACATTGGACTAACTTACCTGGGGCCTGTTTCTCTGAGAGCTTGGACTGTGAGCTCCTCCTCGCCCCCTTCCTCCCCGGCTCTCCCTACCCCTCCTCTCCCTCCTCTCTGGCCTCTGCTTCCTCATCCCCTTGAGCAGTGGCGGCCTGAGGCCGTCGGTCTTCTGTCCTTGGCTCCACCGGCCTTCCTGTCCAGGGCTCGCTGCCCTGAGCCCAGCCCCTGAGCTTCGGGCCCGGCCCTGTGACGGAGCTGACGAGTCCTGCCTCTGAGGCCTGGAGTCTGGGAGCCGAGCTCGGGGAACCCAGCTCTGGCGGCCTGAGGGCCCAGTCCTGAGCAGTCGCCCTGGGCGTATCCATCAGTCTCCTCTGTCAGCTCCTCTTCCCTTCCACTCCTTCCCTCTCTCTTCCCCCTCAAACCCTCCGTTTTGAGGGTTTTCCTGTCCCTTGCATTCCCTCAGAGCTTTCTCCTCCTTTCACAAGCACTCCTTCCTGACCTCAACTTCAACCCTCCTTTGATGGTAGATACCTTCAAGGACCTCAAACCAAGTCAGTGTGAGACAGATTGACTATTTCACGAAAGATTCTTTTTCTTTTACCCCAAAAGGGAGAAACTCAAAGGTTTACCCAAAAGGTCAAGGTCATCTCAAGAGCGCCAATGATCGGTTCAGGCCCCCAGTCAGGAGGGGTAAGAGCAAACAGAAAGACCCCAGAGGGCGGGGGCAGAGGAGATCCCTGAGAATCAGGGTAGCAGGGGTCCAGGCTCTCCCTGCTCCTCCTGCCAGCCCCGAGATGCGTCCCCCCGTCAGTCCCCCAGAGGCAGTCAGGGGAAGATTATTGCATTAAGTTCTGCAAGGCTCAACAGTTTCTCTTTCCTTTTTCACAGTCGAGGTACCAAATCGATCCGAGTCAATTAAAAATTTTCCCTATTCAAACAGTTCAGCAAAGGGGAACCCTCCCAAAGGAACTAGCAGTACCAGAAATAACAAAACTGCTAAGATATATCAAAACTGCTAGCAAAAGAGCCAGCCCCAGCCATCAGCAGACCATTAGGATCCAAATAGGATCAAGGTTCTTTTTTTAGTACCAAAGAAGGGAAAGATCTCAGCAACCAAACAAGTTTGTAAAGAAAAAACAAAAAAAAGAAAACAAAGAAAACAAGATTCTGGATGGTCTTTCTTCGGTCATTTCCCTGCTGTTGGCTGGGTGGACCTTGGGGATTCAGGATCGTATCTAAAAAAAAAATCACATAAACTCCAGAAGGCTCCTCCACTTCGGCTGGGGGGGGCCAGTCTTCAATTCAGAGCCCTGCTGCCATTTGGACTCCTACAGCCCCAGGTGTTGTTTCAAAAGCGCAGCAGCGGTTTACGCTCACCTGAGACGCCAAGGATTCCAGGTGTTTCCATTTTTTGACCTCTCTGCTGCACAGGTGATGAAAAAGTGTAATGAAAGATGTATACTGATACAGGGAATATCTAAGATTTTACAGCTCACCTTTTCCAAATTTTTAAGGGAAAAGGCAAAAAAAATAAACAGTCACAACAAAATGCAGGTAAACAGATATTTAAGAAGAAATGGCAAGGAGGTTCCAAAAAGAATTCAGGGACCTCCCAAAACCAATGACAGTCCAAGTCAGAATGACTATTTAAGGAACCTCATACCACCATCCCACCCAGGTAGGCCTTTTTTTCCCTACCAGAAAGTCTGAATTTCTACTTTTCTCTTTGGCGATAGATAGTTTCAGACAAATGGTGTCTGTATGGCATTCATCAAGGTTGCAGATGGCAGTAAGAGGAAATTCCTCCTTTCCAGGGGGTAATCCCTCATCTACCAGACAAGACTGTCATTCGTCCAGTCAGGATGAAATAGATGAACATGCGTGGGCTTTGTTTAGCTAGCTTTATTATGTACAAACACATCAGGATTGAGATAAATAACTTTAACTTAAATAAACTTATAAACAGACTGAGTATTTCTCTCACACATGCTCACTCTCTGGCTGCACTCTCAAAATGGCACTGAAGTTAGCACGTGCCTGCTATTTATATGCACGTTCAGTCCTTGAAAATGCTTCTTAAAGGTACAACACACACATTTTTCTACATCCTCCCTCTTTGAAAAATGAATCATACTTCATTGACAACATTCATTGGCATGCAATAAATACAAGATAATTCTTTGACATCAAGTATACAGAACTAAATACATATAGACAGTCATGTCCAGGTTGCTGTGGATTTCACACTAGGTCTAGAGATGCGACCAAATTGCATGACATATAATTTAGAATCAGGTTTAGTAACTGGAACTGTCTATGCTGATTGTTCAACCTTAGGGACATCTGGAACATCACTTGGAATGGAAATTGTAGTTAAGACATGTTCTGCAACAGGAACCTTGTCTGGATTGCTCTGAGATCTAGAGTCTGTATCACAGGAACAATGCTGCAATATCAGTTCTGATACAGGAAGAAGATACCTGTGATTTTTCCTGTACTCCACACCCTCAGATTTTACAAAATAGGATCTCGGCTCAGCACATATACCTGTTACTTGACCAATCTGGTCAAAAAACTTTCGCCATTTGTATCCTTACTATCTTTCCTTTTTTCAATTAGCGAAGAAATCTCATTTTGTCATAACTGGACTTCTGGAAAGAATGCTATTCTGAACAGTTAGGCTTTGATTGCTCTGTTGTTCTTAGTTTTAGGCCTTAACAAACTGGAACTGATAGGCAAGGTTGTTCTGGTTTGCATGGATAGAAGTCTCTGAGTAGGTGAGCCAAGTATATCGTCACGGGGTATGTTTCTAAGATTGAGTAGATTCAAAAAGACATTGGTATTGTCCTGCTTTAACTTCTGTAGTAATTGTTTTGCACTCTGTACTGCACGTTCAGCTAGACCATTTGACTGTGGGTATTCAGGACTACTAGTAACATGTACAAAGTCCCAATCTTTTGCAAGTTGCTGAAACAATTGACTGGTAAATTGAGTACCATTCTCAGATATAAGCTTATGTGGACTACCATGGATTGAGAAATAAAGTTTCAACTTAGTAGTAACAGTAGTGGACATTAAGTTAGGCAACAAATCAATCTCAAGCTAATTCAAATAAGAGTCAACCAACACTAAGTAATTCTGATAGTTCCACTTGAATATGTCAGTTGCTACTGTTGACCCAGGTAGTTCAGGAACTTGACTTAGCTGAAGTGAATCTTCTTGCATATGCAGTTCAGTACTATTGCATACTTAACAAGATGAAAGTACTTTGTCAATGTCTTTTGCCAGAGAAGACCAAAATACTAGTCCTCTTGCTTTTCTTTTGGTAGATTCATAGCCTGGGTAACCACGATGTAAAATCTGGATATATTTATGTTGTAAGAAAGCAAAAACAACAACTTTAGGACCTCTGAAAATAATGTCATCTTCCATCAACTTCTCGTCTCTGTAAGAAAAATAAGCTTGTCCTTCAGGCAGTACACTGGATTGCTTTGATGCCCATCCTAACTGGATGTAGTGGTTGAGCTTTTGCAAAACAGGATCAGTCTTTGTATGATCTTTCATCAAGTCTTGAGGTCAAAAAATGACACACTTCCATGACTTCCAAGTCAAAATATTCTGCACCAAGCTGTTCCGTTGTAGTTCTGGGCGATCTGAATAAGGTATCAGCCAGATAAGAAGTTTGCCTTTTGTTTAAACCATTCTGAAGTTGTACTTTTGTAATTTGAGCATCATTCTTTGTAATCTCACTGGAGCAGAATGCAAAGGCTTCTTAAAAATAGTAACTAGAGGCTGATGATCAGTTTCAGTCTGGATATCTCAACCATAAATATAATCATGAAACTTGGAACATGCAAACACAATTGCCAAAAGTTCCTTCTCAATTTGAGCATTTTGCATTTCAGTTTGGGTAAGAGTTCTAGATGCATAGGTTACTGGCCTGCTATCTTAAAGAATAACTGCTCCAAGACCAAACTTTGAAGTGTCACAGGAAAGAGTAACTGGTCTATTGACCTCATAGTACCTTAGTATAGATGGAGTGGCAATTTTTTGCTTAATATCATCAAATGCTCTCTAGTGCTGTTCTAGCCAAGACCATAAAACATTTTTGCATGTCCGCTCTCTTAAAGGTGCTGTCAATTCACTGAAATCTGGTATGAACTCGCTCAAATATTTAACCATACTAAGAAAATGCTGTAGAGCTTGAACATTATCTGGTGCGGGCATCTCAAGAATAGCTGCTTGCTTGGATGGGTCTGGTCGTAACCCAGTACTAGTAAACAAATGACCTACATATGTGACTTCTGGTAGTCTGAATTTGCACTTTAGAGGATTGAGCTTTAAGTTCATTTCACGTGCTCTGTCTAAAACGTTCTTGAGGTTTCTGTCATGCTCTACTTCACCATTGCCTCTGATCAATAAATCATCTACTATTATGGCACAGGGATAGCCTGAAAAAAATCTGTTCCATTGCATTCTGAAAGGCTTCACTTGCAGAATTTATACCAAATGGCATCCTGAGAAATCTATATCTTCCAAATGGGGTACTGAATGTAGTCAGTAGTGAAGATCTGCAATCAAGCATTACTTGACAACATTAACTTTTTGCATCCAAGACAGAAAATATAGTGGCATTCGATATCAGGGCTGTGACTTCCTCAACTGTATGCATGGGATGATGAGGTCTCTTCTATGGTTTATTCAAGTCTCTTGGGTCGATGCATATTCTGACTTAGCCTGAGCCTTTTTTATGAGTTGCTACCATAGACGATACCCATTCAGTTGTTTCTATGACTGGACAGATCACACCTTGTTGCACCATTTTATTCAACTTTAACTTTGTTCTGCATAGCTATCAGAACTCTTTTTGCCAGTTTGACCACTGGACTGACCTCTGGGTCTAACTTCATGGCATACCACAACTCGAAGCTTGCCTAGCTTGTTATCGAAAACATCAGCATATTCTGAGAAAATAACATCAGTGAAGCAGGAACTGGGACATATGCTTATATGATATATGATGAACCTCTTTAGTAAAGGAAAGCAAGTCCAATCTCAAACTGTCTCTGAAACCTAATAATGACTGCACAGGTCTTCAAACTATGTAAAACAGCAACTTGTAACTGTTCCCAGTCAAATAACATGAAAGCACTACTGAGTCTTCGGTTTGAATTTCTTCAACTCTATAAGTAACAAGTCTCACACAACTATCCACATTAAGGTGTTCACCAGCTCTTACTTTGACAGATGTTTCTGCTGACATGGCATTACACTTTGAACCAGTGTCTACTTTGAGCTCAATGAGTCTGGCATGGATCAGGACAGTAAAAATACTTCACCCTTTGCTAATAAGTCTACTGCATTAACCTTTTCACTAATCAGTGATACACCATCTATCTAGAAAGTAGATTGCAAGGGTTCCTTTCAGATGAACGAAGACGCACTCTTTCGCATGTGTGTTGGTCGAACTTGAAAAGACGAAAAGGCAAAATGACGAAGCGACATAAAAGCAAATTCTTTCCCTGGGAAAGAAATTGTTTGGTTGCATCCGTTACTTTGCTGTTTTGTTCACTGTAGTGCGATCTCGGAGTTGGTATATTTATGTAAGGGAGTGTGGGGGGCACAGCCCCCCACTTTATGTTATGTTTTAAGTGGTTTTTTTTTTGTAACAGCGATTTTTTTTTTCCCTTGGAAAAAAATTGCTGTTCTAAGCATTCGAGTTTGTAAGCTTTCACTTACATGGGGTCGATAAATCATCATTTGCTTTTCTAAGCATTCGATGATTTAGTATAGACCCGATTGCAAACCTACATGATCAATTTGCTTTTTTGAGTGAACTTTCTTTGTAACTGAGTGAGGTTTACTTGATTTGCAAAACTTGAAATTGTTTCCATTTTTTACACTTGCGACATTGCTAACCAAATGCTAAGCACCTTTCTCTTTTAGACTCATGGTTGGCACCACAAGTATGGCAGGTAAACGAGTTGACTGTAGTTAACCACCAGAAACACAAAAACATATTTGAAAGACAAAGTCCACAATAGTAGAAGCTCTTAATTTATTAACAAGATAATTGCTTATTTGATTGAGCAGTTGATATACTCTCTACTCCAGAAGTAGAAAAGGATGGCTGTGTCATAATTACTCTTCAGAGCCCACAGCTAACCCGAGAAAAATACTCAGATGAAGCTGATGAACGAGTTGACTGTAGTTAACCACCAGGAACACAAAAATGTATTTGAAAGACAAAGTCCACAATAGTAGAAACGCTTAATTTATTAACAAGATAATTGCTTATTTGATTGAGCAGTTCAACACACTTTGTCTTTCAAATACATTTTTGTGTTTCTAATCTTTCTCACAGCAGCGCTATTAATACCAAACACAAACCTGTCATTTTATTAGCTAATCTTTTAAATCACCAAACATGTAAGTTTTAGCTTTGTTTATCAAGTCAGTAATGTAGGCTGCAAATGTTTCTCGTGGTCTTTGGTCTTTTGTATAAAACAAATGCCTCTCTAATATAACATTGGTCTGGGGGTTGCACATTTCTCTAAATTTACATGTCAAACACTCAGGGTCTTCCCTTGATTCAGTCTGGACAATAATATGATGATTTTCACCTTCACCTTCATACACTGCTGACGCATACACAAATGAATGATCTCTAGCAATGGCCTCTGACCCAGTTTGGTTTAGCAAAATGAATGCCCTGGTGCATGCATCTTTATCTGAGTAAGCTGCTTGTATGAAAATATCATACTCTTGCTCAAATATTCTCCAATTCTCTGCAATATTCTGATCAAATACAAGTGGACCTGGTCTGCAAAATGCCTCTGCCATATTAACACATCAGCAAATGTTTCTGCCAGTATGAACGGACAAACACACACACACATACATATATATATATATATATATATATATATATATATATACACCAGAAATTCATATTGGTACTTGTATCTATGCCCAATAGCACAATAAGCCTCTGAGTAATTAAACTCTGTGAAATACTTTGCGAGATAAATCTTCCTGGCACTGTAATACTCTTGAAATTACTGTACTTCAAGAAATCACCTCTTATCAGTGTAAGAAACATTTCAAAGTAACTGCACATTGCAAATAATTTGGGCAGCAGAAGAAGCTCAGAGTGAGAAATATTTTGAAGTAACTGCACATTGTGAATAAACAGTACACAGCACACTGAAATACTTCCAAAATGGCTGTACTTTGCTAAGTAATTCTTTACAGTGCAAGAAACACTCTATAATGGCGGCAATTTGCGAACAGACACACCCAGCACAAGAAACTTTTTGAAATGGCTGTAATTGACTGCACTTCACGAAATAGTTGCACTTTGCACACAATAAAGTCTTCAGAATGAATGCACAGTAATAAACACACACTGTAAGCACTTTTACACACTTTGTGATGCTTTGAATAACTCGAGATCTGATGTTGTCAATCTTCACATAATCCTTAATTGTGGGGGCTCGGTTCCGAGCCTTGGAACCGACTCGCTGATTTTAGCTGGTGGCTTCCAAACTCAAGATCCAGGCTTTAACCCATAATGCTCCTGTCAAAATTACCCCAGATGTCGTTTGTTGCTTCATGTGCCAGATATGTTCAATCACTCTTGAGCCTTGGTTTAAGATTTAGTAATTTTTTTCCTTTATATTTCCTGAATTCTTCTCTTGATAAGGTCTTTTCTCACTCTTAGTGTACTTTTTCTTTTCCTGCTCCTCTCGTTACTGTTTCCACATGTGAGAGTGTATTTCTATCCACTTTACTCTCTACTGCTGGTAGTTTCTGTCATAGTACTATTATCGGTACTCCTCTCTTACCCCTTATAGGGTATTCCTGCTTACCATAGTTGGTATTTTTCTTCTATTTCTTATATATATATATATATATATATATATATATATATATATATATATATATATATGTGTGTACAGCTGTGGGTGACTATTATAATTTTTCTTTCATTATGGCTGAAAAGGCTGAATTGCCAGTCAAATCTTGTAAAGGCACCTCAGGTTTTAAGAGGTGTCAAGTGTCAGGGCAATATGCCCAATTTGGACAGACACACATTGTTTGTTTATTGTTTAGGTAAAGTCCATTTACAGGAGAGTTGCTCTATATGCCATGGCTTCTCTACCAGAACTCTTACAGCACATAAGAATAAGCTTATTTTGAAAGGCCTTTGGAAGAGTGACTTTGAAGAGGCCATTTCTGGTTTGAGAATAGCAGCCATCTCATCTTCATCTTCTTCTCCTTCATTGAGAAAGCATCCTTCCTTGGTTCCAAGTGTATTGGAACTGACTAAGAAGGCTTCAAATCTTCAGTACTGACCACTTCAATGGCACTGAAGATAGGGCATGACTCCAAACCAACAAAAACATCGTAGCCGACATTGATTACATCAGCACGGACAGATAAACAGGTACTGGAACAACCTCAATTAACCTCAGTACCAAGGACCAGGTACTATCCTTCTATTGATCCTTTTAAGGATAGTCCTCCTAGCCCCTTTGTCGATGCCAGACCCCATACG
The DNA here is from genome assembly GCF_019279795.1 of Protopterus annectens. Lineage (NCBI taxonomy): Eukaryota > Metazoa > Chordata > Ceratodontiformes > Protopteridae > Protopterus > Protopterus annectens. Next base: position 496,058,077 of record NC_056746.1, on the reverse strand, counting down.
TCTCCATTGACAGCATCGGTTCAATCCACTAAGAGTCTCTCCAAGATGATATCATGAGACTGGTGGATCAGTTCCTTATGGTGAGGGGGTTGTCTTCAGTTCCTAGCCAACCTGGCATCAGAACCACTCCTGCTATGACACCACCTATTCCTCCTCTAATGCCAGTCAAGTCTTTGGAGCCCTTGGTTCCGACACTCCCAGTGTCAACTATCTTGGTTGCGGTAGCAACTACATCTCCAGCTCCAAGAGCTGCCCTGAGTTCCTCCGGCCTTTCGGCACTGGTGGCCTCCCAGGGTCAAGACTCCTTGGTTGGGCTAAGCAGCACAGATCAGTTTCTTTAACATCAGAGCTGTCCATGCATTTTGATGCTTTGGCCTTTGTAGGATTGACCCAGGCTTCGGTTTTGGGAGTCACCTCCTCAATGTGAGTTGGGACCTCAGTTCCGAAGAAGTCTATTTTGGTTCCAGGCTCCCATCCCTCTATTGGTGGGGAAGGCCTTTCAAATCATGGAGAAGGCCTTGTCCATTAGGGACTCACAGTCATTGCCATCCCTGTCAGGTCATATCTCCACATCCCTTCAACTGGAACTTCCACCAGTTTCATTCCTAGGACATACGGCAGAAATCCTCCAGGCTAGACCCATCTTGATTGTTTCCTGTTCGGACGCTTTCCCAGAGCATCCTCCTGAGGAAGTATCTGTGAAGAAAAAGTGTAAGAGGAAGTGCTTAGAATCCCCAGTGGAGCTTTCACCAAAGATACCGACTTGGATAAGGGGGAAGGTTCCACAAGTTCACCCCGTGATGATGTTTCCTTTGGGGACATCTTGGAAATCTTAAAACCAAGGGGTGGCTGATCTTCCCTCCAGCCTTCATCTGAGGAGTCCATATACCTGGAGGCTTTTCATGCCCAGTCCTCTACATTTTGACTGTCTCCACCCACTGATGATCTCATTAAACTGATCACTCAGCGGGCGTGGAAGATGCCTGACTCCATCGAACCAATCCCCAAGAGACCTGATTAGCTCCTTCAGCCCCTAAGGATGAGCAACACTAGTCTAAAGGCATACCCATTGACACCATGGTGATAGTGAAGTTGCTGAGGAAAGTCCAACTATCCATCCTCCTAACAAGGAGTCTAGGACTATGGATAGGTTTGGGAAGCGCATTTATACTTCAGTGAACCTTGCTCTCAGGTCCCTGAATTACATGGCACATTTCATGAGGTTGCAGAGGGATCTGATCAAGGATCTCTCAGATACCCTCTCAGGAGCAGTAGCTGAAGGGGTATAGGACAAAGTTACTTCTCAGCTCACCACCCACAAAGCAATTTTTAACTCGTCCATGAGGCTGATTGCTTGTGCAGCTGAAAGGATGACAAGAGTGTTTGGTTCAGGCATAGCTATTAGAAGGCACTCCAGGATGCACTTGTGTGATTTTGCAGAGCTGTTTAAATCATCATTCATCAATGCTCCATTTGACAGATCATCCCTATTTAGCCCCAAAGTTAAAGACATGCTTGCCAGATGTGAAAAAGATGGGAAGACCCTATCTGCTGTAGGTGTGCATTTCTCCACTCCTCAGAGGCCTTACTGTAGGAACTAGAGAAGTGGGAAACTAGGTTTAAAAAATCCGAATGGCCTTTCCAGGATTCATGTGGCAAAGACTTTTCCCGGGGGCAGAGGGGGAATTAATGGAAGATGCTGCCCCAGAGACAGAAGAAGCCTGTAGAACCAGGGGTCCAGAGATTCTTTCGCTGGTACTTCCTAACAGCACCTCTGAAGGGGGCCTGATTACCCTCCTCTGGTGGCAGTCAGGGGTTGACTATCCCTGTATTAGCCTGCCTGGCAACTAATCATTTTGGACAAATGGATGCAGGGAATAATGTTCAGTGTGCATAAAATCCCACTATCCGTACATCCAAAAACCCAGAAAAGACTCCCAGATGTTCCACCCAATCACAGGGAAGCAGCAGTCTTAGAAATTCAAAAACTGGTCGACAAAAGAATCATCCAAAACGTCCCTCCAAACCAAATAGGATCCAGGTTTTACCCAAGATTCTTTTTAGTGCCCAAAAGAACAGGGGACTGGAGACCCATCTTGGATATTAGCCAGTTCAACACGGTAGTTCAGCAAAACAAGTTCCGGATGGTCTTGGTACAGTCCATTCTTGGAAAAAGATGATTGGATGTGCTCTATAGAACTCCAGAATGTGTATTACCACATAAAAATGGACAAACACTCCAGGAGGTTCCTGCATTTTCAGTTGGGAGTCAGTCATTTCCAGTTCAGAGCACTGTCCTTTGGACTTACCTGAGCTCCCAGCGTGTTTACCAAATGCATGGCATTGGTTGCAGCTCATCTCACACTGCAAGGATTTCGAGTTTTTCCATATCTCGATGACTGGCTCCTCACCACTATCACCAGACATCAGTTAGATCAGGCAAGAGATTACACTCTGCATCTCTGTGTATCTCTAGGCATCACAATAAATTACAAAAAGTCAAATTTACAACCTTCTCAACAATTAGAATTCATCAGAGCTTGCTTAAACACCATTACAGGAATTGCTTCACTTCCACTAGAAAGTCTACAAGGGATCAGATCCCAGATCACACAAATTATCCTAAACAAAAGTGTTCCAGTCAGATTAGTCCTACAGGCATTAGGCTCGATGGCAGCCTCATCTTGTTCCCTTAGCAAGATATCACATGCGAATCTTATAATGTTACTTGCCTCCCAGTGGTTTCTGATGCATTGATCAATGTCTCACCTAATCATAATTACCAATTGCTGCAAAAAGGATCTCTCATAGTGGCTCCATTCCAACCAGATTCTCTTGGGGTGACCATTCATTCTTCCCCAACCCCAAGCCACTGTGACCACGGATGCTTTCCAGATGGGGGGGCATTATCTAGGAAAGACAGTCCAGGGCAAGTGGTCCCAACTAGAAGCCAACTTGCACATCAATGTTTTGGAGATGATGGCAGTGCTGTTAGCATTGCAAGCATTCCAGGATGCCCACCCTCTGGGAACAGTAGCAATTCAAATGGATGACATGTCGGTAGTTTGGTATATCAAAAAACAAGAGTGAACCAAATCTTACCCATTATGTCGAGAAGCCCTAAGAGTTTGGCAATGGGTAATTTCTTCCAACCACTTTCTCACAGCAATGCACATTCTGGGGAGCTCCAATGTAATAGTGGACAAACTGAGCAGAACCATTCTCATGCCTCATGAGTGGTCTCTCAATCATGTGGTAGTGAAAGAGATTTTTCATCACTGAGGTCAACCTTGCTGCAATTTTTTTGCATCCGTCCAAACCACAAGTGTAGCAGTTACTTTGTCCTAATCCCCCCTCTGGGGAATCACCCAGAGATGCTGATGTTCATCGTGTTACACTGCTGCAGTCATCACACTTGGGTTATCCTGCCATCAGGCGGTCCCGCAGTCAGCCAGAGTTCCAAAGTCTTGGTCCGGCTTCGGTTGCTGATGCTTCTTCCCTGACATCAGTGTGCCAGGGGTATATAAGAGGCATCCGACGCCATTTTCTTCAGTCTTTCTTGCCGCGCGGTGCCCGAAGCAGAAGCAGTTCACAAGTGTCAGTCGGCCGACTCCTGAGATTTTCAAATCTAATTTCAGACCAAAGTCTTCAATAAAGCTAAGTACTCCATTGGGGAACCTTTTCTTGCCTCAGTCCAATGTCAGAAAAAGTTAACAATTGCATTTCTTGTGGGAAGCAAATACCTCATAAGGACTTTCATTCTTATTGTATTCCTTGCCTAGGCCCAGACCACGATGTCACAGGTTGTCGGTTTTGTGCTAGGTTTAATAAATGAACTATTAAACATCGGTTTGATTTCGCCCGACATTACTTTGGTAGGAAATTTAATTATACCATGCCGTCGGAGCAACCGATGACCGGAATGCATAAAAAACACAAGAATAAGGACAGGCAGCCGAGACCCAAACCAGACTCTGAGGCCTCTGCTGGGCCAGTCACCGGTTCTCCGGTTTTCAGTGAGGCACCTACGCAGCCCCTGACGACCGCTGATTTAGAACCTCAGGCAGCATCTGATTCCCAAGCGGAGATTACTAGGCCTCCACAGCCTTTATCTGTAGGCCCTTCCAACTCCATGGCTGAAGGAGATTTCAATTGCAGAAGGTATCTTCAGACCAACTACACTCACTATTAAATCCTATGCAAAGCTGAAAACTCCTTTAAAAGCAAAAAGACTGTACGGCAGTCTCCAGTACAAGGCCCCATGCCTAAGAAACAGATGCTTAAGATGGCTGAAGATTTAATTACCCTAATCAAGGGTTCCCATCCCCCTCCTGATAAAAGACCAAGACAGGAGGAGGATTACGCTTCCTCTGACCAGGTTTCAATTTCCTCAGATTTCTTCTGAGGAACAGGAATACTCTTTTCCCCCTTATGAAGACTCTGATGCTGAAGAGTCTATTCCTTCAGCATCTCCCCCAGAAGACTACTGTTTTGGGGAAACTTTACATACCATGATGGAACATTTCCACTGGAAAGGCCATGATTACTCTGATTCTAAGAAAAGGCTCCGAGAGTTCCTTTTACTGCCCCAGCACAGACCCCTTGCTCTCCCATCCGTGTTAGACATTGTGGATGATGTTTATTCAGAATCTAGCCTTAACCCAGACTCACTACCTCCTGCACCAGCCAAACCAGACAGATATTACAGAGTCCCTGACTCACACAAATTCCTATATAAAAGCCCTGTTGCTGACCCAAAAACTATTTCCCAGGGTCCCAAAGGGGTTAAGGCCTCTATTGCTAAAGATCCTGTACCCTCTGAAAGGGATTCTAGAGCACTAGACAGATGGGGAAAGAAAGTATATACCTCAGCTGCTCTAGCTATGAGGGCCTTAAATTGCCAGTTTCACATGCTGAAATATCAGCAATACCTGATGTCTCAATTAAAACAAAAAATGATCACACACACAGAGCAGCCTGGTTACAAGGAAATGCAAGATTTGTTGCATGCAGCTGAACAAGTGGGAAAACATACTTTGCAATGTGGATTTGATTCATTGGAAGCTTCTTGCAGAGCAACAGTGACAGGGTCTGTCATACGTAGGCATGCTTGGTTAAAAGAACAAACTTTACCTGATCATGTTAAAGCAAAGTTATTGGATGCACCTTTACAGCAGGATGTTTTATTTGGTGTAAAAGCAGAAGAGGTTTTAAAGATAATGGAAGATAAGGCAAAATCTATGCAGACGGTCAAGTATTTTTTACAGGTCCAACCCCCTCATTTCAGCAGAAATTGGCCAACCAAAAACTGGTCTTTTCCATCTTCTGACAGACCACAGAGGGGCAAATACAGATGCCCAAGGGGCAGAGGTCAGTCACAAGGCCCTTAGAAGCCTTGACAATGGGGTACCACAACCCAGAAATGAGGAGAAGACAGGTCTTAAGCTATCAGAAGACAAACACAATGACTTACTCCTCAGACTGCCAAGCAAATCCCTCTTGGCAGCTCCCTTGGGAGGAAAATTAGCACTTTTTGCAGACAACTGGCACATCATCACAAAAGAAAAATGGGTCCTAAATATTGTTTCACAAGGATACAGATTCCACTCTCACACTTTACCAAGGATAAAAGGCATGCCAAACCTGCCGCCAAATCAATGGGCAGAAGCTCAGAAACAAATTACAACTCTCATGGACATGAGGGCCATTCAGCAGGTACCTGCACAAGAGCAAGGACAAGGATTTTACTCAAGACTCTTTCTAGTTCCCCGAAAGGACAAAGCCTGGAGACCCATTCTGGACCTCTCAATTCTAAACACATAACTGCAAGTACCCAAATTCAAGATGCTAACACTACAGCAACTTCTTCCCATGCTGGGCAAGAAGGCTTGACTAGTAATGTTGGATCTCAAGGAGACATACCTGCATGTCCCTATCAGACAAAATTGCAGAAGATACCTCTGATTTATTGCAGGTTCAACCCATTACCAATTCTCTGCACTGCCCTTTGGCTTACCTACTGCACCAGGGTCTTCACAAAATGCCTGGCACCAGTAATTGCATACTGCAGACAAAGAGGAATTCAAATGGAATTCAAATATATCCATACCTGGACGACTGCCTTAATCAAGCAGAAAGCAAGGACATTCTTTTAAAGCATCTGGCATTTGTCAAACACCTATTAAGTTGCCTAGGGTACACAGTAAACGAAAATAAATCAAAACTAGTGCCCTCACAAGACATAATATTCCTGGATGCCAGATTAAAAACAATGGCCCAGATGGCTTATCTCACGCCAGACAAGCAAGGACAACTGACTCAATACTTCAAAATGATGGCAACAAAGACCCAACTCCCTGCAAGAAAAATTCTGCAGGCCTTGGGATTCATGGCATCTTGCATACTACAAATACCATATGCAAAACTGCATATGAGGAAATTACAATGGTACCTGAAAAGCGTATGGACTCAACACAGCCACAGCTTGGAAACAATAATACCACTCATTCCCTGCCTTCAACAGGAGTTTCTATGGTGGGCTCAGGCATGTCACCTCAACAAGGGTCAACCTTTTAACTTACCCACAGCCAGGCAAACTATAACAACAGATGCATCGGATTATGCCTGGGGAGCACACATGGCAGGACAGTGCATTCAGGGCAAATGGTCTACAGATCAAAGGCATCTACATATCAATCAAAAAGAGATGCTAGCTGTACAAAATGCCCTAACAGCTTTCAAGGACCTCCTACATCCAGGACAACTCCTAATAAAGATGGACAACACCACAGTAATGTGGTACATAAACAAGCAAGGGGGCACACATTCCTACCCTCTATGCAGGCAAGCAATGACCTTGTGGAACACAGCACTGACCTACCAAGTTCAACTACAAGCACAATTCCTGCCAGGAAAGAAAAACACATTGGCAGACGATCTAAGCAGAAACATCATGGATCCTCACGAGTGGAAACGAGATCCACAAGTATTCGCAATAATAACTCAAAAATGGGGGCGCCCAGACATAGATCTGTTTGCCAACCCCCAAAACTATCAACTTCTGAAATTTTGCACAAGGGCATACCACACACTAGCTTGGAAAGTGGACGCCCTCTCATTCAGTTGGAAAACATTAACAGTGTATGCCTTTCCTCCACTGCCTCTTCTAGCAAAGGTGCTGCTGAAAGCCAGATTAGAGAGGCCACAAATGATACTCATTGCTCCAGACTGGCCACGCCAGCACTGGTATCCAATACTAAGGAACATGGCTCAAGGCCCACCATGGATTTTGCCTCAAATTCCTCACCTGCTCACTCAGCAAAACAATCAGATTCTACACAGCCAGCTCAAGACTTTAAATCTGGCTGCATGGCAAATTACCTAAGCAACCAGTCAACACTTCTGTCTAAAGCTGTTATGGATGTCATTCTGGAGGCCAGCAGGCCCAGCACCAGGAAAACCTATTCAGACAAATGGAAAAGATTTTGCGCCTGGAACCAGGCTAAAGGCCAAAATCCCCTTGTTCCAAATATTCGTCAGATTCTACAATATTTAACTGAGATGTTGCACAAAGGACTTTCTTTTTCATCTATTAAGATCCACGCCTCAGCTATTTCAGCTCAGTACAACACGGATCCTCCTATTTTTTCACGCCCACTACTTAGACAGTACCTCAGAGGAGCTAAGAACATAAGACCGCCCTGGAGAGCACCAACATCAACTTGGGATCTCAACTTTGTTCTGGAAAAACTTACACTGCCGCCCTTTGAACCAGCTTTTACAGCTGATTTACAGTTTTTATCATGGAAAACTGCCCTGCTGCTAGCAATAACTTCAGTACGAAGAGTCTCTCAGCTACAGGCCCTAATGGCAGTGGAGCCTTTTATCATTTTTCATCAAGACAGAGTCGCTTTACGAACTAACCCTTCCTTTATGCCTAAGGTGGTATCCAGTGTGGCCCTAAACCAAATCATTCATTTGCCCAACTTTTTCCAAAACCCCCAGAACAAAGGAGAAAGGCTCCTACACTCTTTGGACATTCACAGGCAATTAAGTTACTACTTGGATAAAACTAAGGCTTTCAGAAAATCTGACCAGCTCTTTGTATCCTATGCTGCAGGATCACAAGGAAAAGCTATCTCAAAACAGATCATTTCAAAATGGATCGGACATTGTATCCGTTTCTGCTACACACACCATGGGAAACCTGTGCCTGGTAACATTAGGTCCGATTCCACCAGGGCTACAGCTACATCAACAGCCTTTCTCAGAGGGGTACCCACCAAGGATATTTTGGAGGCTGCAACTTGGAGTTGAGTGCACACCTTCACCAAGCACTATCACTTACCTCTATACTCTAAAACCAGAGCTGGCTTTGCCACTGTAGTTCTGCAGGGCCTACCAGCTTCTCCAAACACTGTTTAGTTCCACCGCCCATCCTTAGCTTTGGGATTCAACCCAAGTGTGATGACTGCAGCAGTGTAACATGATGAACATAGTACAGTTTTGTACCTACCATAAATGTAGATGTTTGAATGTTCACACTGCTGCAGTCCAGGTTCCCCTCCCTCCCTCCCTCCATCCCCTCTGACCTAGCCGAACTTTTCTATATCTTTCTATCTTGTACAACCTTTGTGGCGTATTTGCTTGTAACTGAAGGGATTCCTTTTATTTATTTTATATGTTTAATTAGCAATATGTATTGCCTACCTACTTGGGGGCACCTGACGTCTGGGGCAAGAAAAACTGAAGAAAATGGCATTGGATGCCTCTTATATACCCCTGGCGCACTGACGTCAGGGAAGAAGTGACAACAACTGATGCCAGACCAAGACTTTGGAACTCTGGCCGACTGCGGGACCGCCTGACGGCAGGATAACCCAAGTGTGATGACTGCAGCAGTGTGAACACTCGAACATCTACATTTATGGTAGGTACAAAACTGTACTTTCTCCACAATTGGCCCCCGGTCTCCTCTATGCCTTTCCCCTGACTCCCTTGATATCCCAGTTTCTAAAGAAAGCCAAAAGGTCAGAGAACTTAATAATCCTTATTGCCCCCTTTTGGCCATGACAGATTTGGTTTCCCTTCCTTTGGTCTCATTTTCTTGGGGAACCATGGATACTGGACCCAGCTCTGAACCTGCTGTCCCATATGGAAGGCATGGTTCATCCGAACCTCCATCATCTCAAGCTCAAAGCATGGCTTCTCCAATTCCCATGATTGCTAGGCATGCGTCCCTTTCCTCTCCTGTGGGGCAAATTATTGTAGCACATCACAAGCCTTCAACCAGGAAACTCTATCAAAGTAAATGGAAAAAATTTGCAAATTGGGCCCTTATGAATGATCTTGATCCTTATACAACCCCCTATTCATAAAGTCTTGGATTTTTTTAGCGAACCTCTGTCAATCTGGTTCTTGTACTCAACAATTAAAGTTCATCTTGTGCCAATTTCAAACTTCCATACGGGGTTTGACGGGTTATCCCTTATGTCACACAAACTTTGTAAAACCTTTTTAAAGGGAAAAATGAAAATGAATGGTCAGGCAGACAGCATATATCACATAAAAACTTTTAATACAAAAATAAAGCTAAAAATAAACATAAAATAAAGTAAAAGATGAGCACTTTCACATCAAAAACTAGATGCTTCATCAGATCTCGCATCAAAAACTAGATGCTTCATCAGATCTCTTTTTAAAGGAAGTTCTAATGTTAAGACCCCCATTTAAAGAATTCATTCCCCCTTGAGATCTAACACTAGTTCTTCAGTCCCTTATTTTGTCTCCTTTTGAACCATCAGCTGCTTGCGACTTAAAGTTTCTGACTTGGAAAACTTTATTTTTAGTGGTTATCACATCTACAAGACAGGTATCTGAACTTCAGGCTGTGTCTGCCAAACCATCCTATTTAATATTTCACAAGGACAGGGTTACCCTTAGGACTAATCCATCCTTTTTGCCAAAAGTAGTCTCAGAATCTAATATCAATCAGACACTTCAACTTTCAGTCTTTTTCCCTAATTTTTCCAACAAAGGGAGTATCCCCTTCATTTGTTAGATGGATGTTCACCGACAGTTATGTTTTTATCTTCATAAACAAAGGACTTCCAAAAATCTGATCAATTGTTTGTTTCCTTTTCTTCCCTTTCTTTAGGCAATCCAGTTTCAAAGGCTACCTTGGCGAAATGGCTTAGAGATTGTATTACATTTATTTGTCAATCAAACGGGCTCCGTCCTTCTCCCCCTGTCAAAGCCCATTCACCTAGAGCTGTGGCAACTTCTGCAGTTTTTCATGCCAGAACCTCTCTAGATGACATTTGTGCAGCAGCTGCTTGGGCTTCTCCTCATGCCTTTATCACTCATTACAAACTGAATCAGGTCTCCAGGGGTCGGGCATCATTCGGTTCGATGGTACTCAGGAAAATTCTTCCGTGAGACCTCCCAAGGTTTAGGTAGCTGGGGACTCTGTCCCACAATCAAGGATTACGTGAAGATTGACAACATCAGATAAAGAAGTTATATCTTACCATAACGTTCCATCTGTGTTGTCAATCTTCCCTAATCCTTGACATTCCCTCCCTCCTTCCCCCAGGCTGAGACTCTTAGTGGATTGAATTCTTATAGGACTGGCTTCTTGTTTTAGACACATGTCTGGTCTCTTCTTCTTAAATATTATTTGTCTGCCACTAATTTAGACAAACTCTATCTGAGGTAATTTTGAGAGGAGTATTATGGGTAAAAACCTGGCTCGAGATTTTGGGAAGTGCGAGCTGAAATCAACGGCAGAGTCGGTTCCAGGATCAGTGAAGCCTAACAACACAGATGGAATGTTATTGTAAGACATAACTTTTTTTATGCTGTTCATGGCTTTAGTTAATGCAAAATAACTGTTTATGCCAAAACACTGTAACTTGGCAAAAAGCATGCAGTCACGTTGCTTTATTTATGCTTAATATGCCCTTTCTGCCCTTTATTATATTCGTTTTGCCCTTTTAATCTCTTTTCTTGTGCTAAACATGCTTGTTTAGCAATTCCAAGATGACTCTGAACCTCCTATGGGCTATTTTAATAATCGTTTTATCAAATATCTTAATTCCAAATATTTCACTTAATAAACGTTTTATGCCTTTCATTTGCTTAATAAACATTTCTACGCTATTTGCTTAGTAATGCATTTTCTGCCCTTGTAATGCTCCATTTTATCCTTTTTAATAAACTGTTTGTCCAAGTTTTCATTACTTTTAGCTTGTTTCTGGCACTTTTTTACTCTTGTTTCTGTTATTTTTCCAACATCATGCTGTTCGTCCTGTCAGGATGAAATAGATGAACATGCGTGGGCTTTGTTCAAGCAGTTTTATTATGTACAAACACATCAGGATTGAGGCAAATAACTTTAACTTAGATAAATGTATAAACAGACTATTTCTCTCATACATGCTCACTCTATGGCTGCACTCTCAAAATACCATTGAAGCTAACACATGCCTGCTATTTATATGTACGTTCAGTCCCTGGAAATGCTTCTTAAAGGTACAACACAGACACATATTCTACAAGACTATTTTATTTCCACCTGTCCTTCATCACATGTTGTCCTACGGAATGATAGAACCATTTCTTCCTTCCCAGGTAAGGAAAAGGTTTTTTTATCCAAGGATGTTTTCAGGGCCAAGAAAAGAAAATGCTTGAAGACCAGTTCTGGATCTTTTTTTCCTAAACCTGTATGTCCAAAATGCTGTCACTTCACAACCTGTTACTTCATCTTTCAAGCTTCCTAGTTACTCTTCATTCAAAAGATGCTTATTATCACATCCCTATTCATCCAGATTTCAGGGGTTTCTTAAGGTTTTGTGTGCCTCATTTCCCTGCTTTACTCTTTGGACTATCCACTGCATCAAGGATATTTACAAGGGTTTATATCACATCATCGAATGATGACAATCTCGAAATGACAAAACATTGAACAGACTTCATCGAAGCAGAAGAACATCAAAACAGTGCCAATGGCAGTTTCCAATGGTGACATGCAACATGAAGGGTGTAGGCAGGGGGTCAAGCCCCCCTGCACCTCCCACATGGGGGGCTGTGCCCCCCACTACTTTAAATATACCAACTCCAAGATTGCACTACAGTGTAGGAAATGGAAATCTTCCATTTCCGCACTGTAGTGCACTGAACTGAAATCTCCGAAATGGTATATTTAAGTGGCAGGGGGTGTGGGGGGTGCAAGGGGTCTCGCCCTCCTGCATGGAGAAAGTTGTTTTTCAGCTACACTCCATACGTTCATTTTTACCCCATTTTGATGTTGTACTGTTTGATGAAGTCTGTTCGATGTTTTGTAATTTGAGATTGTAATCCTTCAATGTTGTGATATAAACCCTATTTACAAAGTTAAAACAGCACACCACTGAATACACCAGATGAATGCTGCCTGTCACCCAGTTTAAAAAGCACTTAGAAGTAAAATCAAGTTGGAGGTTGATCTAGATCTGAAGAAGCTGTGTTAACAGTGAAAGCGCTCATCTTTAAATAAATACTCATTCTTTTTACATAGTTGGACTTGAGATACTCTTCATTTTTTGGACCTGTTTTGCTCCTGCAACCTCCAACTTGATTTTACCTATTTACAAAGTGTCTAGCTCCAGTTATAGCTCACTGCAGGCTACAAGGTGTTCGCCTTTCCATATTTAGATGACTTGCTTATCTTTGTATAGTCTTTTTCAAAGTGTCAGGAATCTCTCACTTGAGTGAGAGATTTCTTAAACAAGCTATAATTCCAAGAGAACATGTAAAAGTCTTTCTTGATTCCTTCACACAGGATTGTATTCCTGGGATGTCAACTAGACATCTCAGTTCAAGGAGCTTTTCTTTCACATGAAAAATAAAGCTTTGTCTAGATTTATATATAAGGTTTTCCACTCAGACATTGATCACTGCAAGGGAATACCTTAGGATTTTAGGTCTCATGGCATCTGTGATTCTCATGATACCCCTGGCAAGACTCCACATGAGAAAGATTCAATGGTATCTGAAGTATCTTTCAACACCCCTTGTCATTTTAAATCCCAGTGCTAGGATCTGTAGAATGGAAATCATTTGGTGGAGATAGCAAATATCTTTAAAACCAGGTGTCCCATTGCCCTCCCTGTTCAAAGCAGTCAGTCACCACAGATTCCTCAGACTTTGCTTGGGGAGCAGTTTCAGGAGGGGATAAAAGTGCAAGGGGTGTAGGACACCATGGACAGATGCAAGCACACAAATATAAAAGAGATATTTGCCTGATCAAGGCACTCAACTCTCTGAATCATCTTTGGTCCCTGTGATCTCTTCAAGTTGTTACAGACAATGCCACAGTCATGTACACATCAACAAGCAAGGGGAAAGAAGGTCATACCTCCTCTGAAGACTAGCCATGTCAGCTTGGGATATAGCTTCACATCTCAGTCTCACTCTGCAGGCATCCTACATTCTGTTAGAGCAAAACTGTCTGGCAAACAAACTGAACAGGACTAAGGCAGGCCCTCATGAATGGAAACTTGATCAGAAGATCTTCCGAGACTTGCTCTATCTCCGAGGAGTTCCTCAAGTAGACCTATTTGCCTCCTGTCCGAACAATCAGCTGTCAAGATTATGGTCAAGGACTGCATGTAAGATGCCATTTATTTTCCTTGGACAGGAATGTTGCTGTATGCTTTCCTAGCTGATCCACTGATATCCTGTGTACTTCTGGAGTTAGAGAAGGAATCTCCAAAGGTCACTGTAATGACTTCCTTCTGGCCCAAGCAACAGTGGTTCTTCCTTCTTTTGGAAATGCCACACAAGGTTCCTCACAGATTGGATCTACTCACACAAGACTGGGGATGTTTGATACACTTTGACCACAATTAACTTCTGTTGATTGCCTTGATGATAGGGTATTTCCCTTTAGGCACGTGTTTACTATGGCTGCACAGCAGATACTAATGGAGGCGAGAAAGACTTCTGCAAGAAAATCATAAAATTATCAAATGGAAAAGGTTCTCAAGTTGGTGCCAATCCATTCAGAGCTAGTTGTTCTCTGGTTTTACAATATTTGCGAGTTGTTTTCTGGTTTTACAATATTTGGATGAGTTACTATCCTATGGCCTTTTTTACTCCTTCATCAAGGTTCATTTATTGGCCATTGTAGCATGTCTGCCTAAGGATCCTCCTCCTTCAAAGCTTTCTCATATTAAAATGTTTTTGAATGGGGTTTGCATAAGAGACTTCCTAAAAATACTGATGACCCCTCCTTGGAATCTTAATTTTGTATTGGAGAAGATAACACGTGCTCCATTTGAGCCATCTAGCCTGGCTAACTTGAGGTTCTTAACATGGAAAACAGTTTTACTGATTGCTCTGACCTCTGCAAGAAGGGTATCAGAGTTGCAAGCTCTAATGGTGAATCAGCCCTACTTCATTTTCCACAGGGATGGGGTTTCTTTTGAGAGCTAATACTTCTTTTATGCCTAAAGTGGTATCCAAGTTTACTTTAAGCCAAAATACCCCTTATCCAGTGTGTTGTCTATTTCTGTCAGATTCAACTATGCATTGTTAGATATGATGGGATCTGACCATGGCACCAACTAGGAAGATCTTGCTTCAGGGTTTTGGCTCTTCCCCTAACCGTAACTCCCTATGCTCCACCTAATCAGCTCAGATCTTGCTTGCTATGGAAGATTTCAGTCACATCTTCAAGGGATCCTAGAGCTTAGTTTTATTTTAGAAGACTTTATATCCTTTTTTTGCTCCTCCCTATAGAGTAGTGTTTTAATTAGATCCTTTTATAGGAATCAGAGATCTGGTAAGAAGATGTGGTTCAGAAATAAAACAGGGATCTTACCAACAGACTTCTAGTGTCAGGCCTCCCTGTGACAAAGGAGAAGGACATCAGAATGGATGTCACCTCAGTGGCAGAAACAGAACATAAAAATCAGGATTTCAGTGGGCTCTTTTCCAAGAAGCCCTTCTATTACCCTCTAGAGGTTGTCCAGTTGCTGTTCTCTGGAGGCAGTCATGGGTGACTGTGTCTGCACCCTGTAGCCTGGCAAAGTATAATAGTTTCCTGGGTGCTAGACATTATTTCCAAAGTCTATATAACTCCATTTTCCCATCCTCCAAAACAGAAGAAATTGGTTCCTGATGTTCCACTAAATCAACATGAACTAGCAGTAGCAGAAAATTCAAAGCTATTAGAAAAAAAGAGTCATTCAACCAATCCCCAAAGACCAGCAAGGATCTGTAGTTTATTCAAGGTTCTTTTTAGTTCCAAAGAAAACAGGGGACCTCAGATCCATTTGGACCCGAGTCATTTAAATCAATTCACAAAATAGACAAAATTCTGGATGGTCACAATTCAGTTCATTTTTGCCTGTTCTGAGGAAGGACATCTGGATGTGCTCATGTGCTGGAATTCATAAATTCAAATGCACTGGAACAACTAGTCATCTCTCCCACTAGGGGAGATAATATACTAGACCTGATCATCACAAACATGGGGGCAAAATGCTCCACACCGGAAGTATACCCCTCACTAGTGAGATATGACCACAAACTAATCACCCTGGATATACATATCCCACCTCCACCCCCAGCACAAAAGACCACAGTGAAAAACTTCTCAAAAGCAGACTTCACTCTTCTTAAGACTGAGATGGTATCCTTTAATCCCACTGTGCCAGTGGATACCACATCCCACAATGCCGAATCCTTCACAAATGCTTTCTATGGACATCTCCAAGAATGCATGGATCATGCAATCCCAAAAAAATCCAAGTCCCTCTCCACCAAAGGCAAGCGTCCTGTCTGGTGGACCTCAGCCATTAACAAATTGTATAACAAAAGAAGGAAGATACTGCACGTCAGAGCAAAATCCCATGAAGGGAAGACATCTCTGATCAACATTAGCAGAAAACTACGTTCTCTCATAAAAACATCCAAGGCCAACTTTGGGAGAAAAATCGCTAAGGACACTAAAGATAACCACAAAGCCGTCTTCAGCTATGTTAGAAACCTGGGCGGAAACCCTCAGATATGCTCAGAGTTGGTTCACAACAACAAAAAATACACTGAACCCACCGATATTGCCAAAATTCTGGCTGACAGGTTCAGTGCAAATTTCTCCCCTCCCTCACCGCCAAAAGAAGAAATACTTATCCCAGCTGAATGTAATCTCCCTGTCATCTCAGATGTCCAAGTGAGAACCGCCCTAAACAAAGCTAAAAACACAGCATCAATGGAACCTGATGGTATCCCGGGTTGCGTGTTACGTGAACTCCAAGAGGAGCTAAACCCACACATAAAAATGCTATTTAACCTTAGCCTTACTTTGGGATATGTACCTGAACACTGGCGTACAGCAACAGTGGTCCCACTCCACAAAGGGGGTGCCTCTACAGACCCTGGAAACTACTGCCCCATAAGCATAACCAGCCTGGTCTGCAAAGCTATGGAAATAATCATTATGGAACTCATAAACAGAGACATAGGGGACCTACATACACTTGACCCCACCCAGTTCGGCTTTGTAAAGGGCAGATCCTGCCTTTTGAACCTGGCTGACTTTTGCGAAACAGTCACTAGAGCCATTGATGAGGGCAAAGCAGTCCATACAGTCTACCTGGACTTGGCTAAGGCCTTCGACACAATACCCCACTCAGGCATCATAGATAAGCTCAACAGCTTAAACGTAAACCCTTATGTCACTAGATGGGTTGCAAACTGGCTAAAGGACAGAACCCATAAAGTTAAAATCGCTGGAGCAATGTCAGACTCAAAGCCAGTCACAAGTGGTGTCCCACAGGGATCTATCCTGGGACCCCTCTTGTTCAGTATTTATTTCTCAGATGTTAAAGCAAACATGGGAGGGCTGTGGCTGACAAAGTTCGCAGATGACTGTAAACTAGGCACCATAGTCGATACACCAGCGGACACATATATCCTACAAAAAGGCCTCACAGAAACGGACAACTGGTGCCGGAGTCACGGCCTTAAACTAAATGCCAAAAAATGTATAGTCATCCCCTTTGGGAAAAACAAAGTACCCACAAATTATCACATAGACAGCAACCCACTGAGTACGGAAAAAGTAATCAGAGACCTAGGGACCCAAATCGACAACGACCTCTCATTTGACACCCACGTTGCCAAAGTGGTCAGAAAAACATTCTACCTTGCACACCTCATCATGAAGGGATTCACATCCAGATACAAGGATGTCATTGTACCCCTATACTCCTCCCTCATCAGACCCATGATTGAGTACAATGCCCCATTTGGTATGTACCTCACCCGGTATTTGCAACAGCTGGAGAGACCACAAAAGTACCTCACCAAGAGGATCAAGGGTCTCCAACATATGTATTATTCTGCCAGACTAAAGAAACTTCAGCTCTATTCAGTAGCATACCACCTGCTCAGAGGTGATCTCTGCCTGACGTACAAGGCCATGTCCAATCAGGATCTGATGGACATGCTCCACCTCAAAAAATCCAAATCCATCAGGACCACGAGAGCTAAAGACTTAAATCTCGGCACAAGTATGAATAGGACATGCTGGAGGGATAGATTCATAACCCAGAGGCTTCCCATGCTTTGGAACAAGATCCCAGTTCGTATTAGGCAGAGCCCCTCACTGACTCTCTTCAAGAAAAATCTTGATGAATGGATGGGAGATCGTAAGTTTACCCCAGGGGTCACATCTGTGTCACTGCTAGACAGGGGCACAGTATTCTAAATTTATTCTGTACATTTTTTGTACCATTTCATGGGGTAGCAAAAGCCACATCACTATGGCTAGGCTTACAAATGCCCCAGGGCAGATAGCCTAGTACTATACTATGAAACTATGAAACTATAATCTCAAGGATGCATACTGTCATGTAAAGATAGAGAGGCGTTCAAAGAGATTTCTCTGTTTCAGGCTGGGAGTCAATCATTATCAGTTCAGTGTGCTGCCCTTTATTCTCACCACAGCAACCAAGGTGTTCACCAAGATGATGGCAGCAATAGCACAAATCCATCTTCTAGGGAACCAGGTATTCCCATATTTGGATAATTGTCTCCTAACAGCTACCATGGAGCTAACATTTTGTCAACACAGAGCTGTTTTGCTCTGGTTGCTTCAGGAATTGGGTATTATGATCAACATGGAAAAAAAGTCAAGTCACTCCTACTCAAACCACAGAATTTATCAGATGCCACCTGGATACAGATTCTCAAATAATCAGCCTTCCTTCTCACAGGGTGCTTTCCATCCAACTAAAAACTTCAACTCTCTTGAAATGTTATTCTCTCCCAGCCAGATTAATATTTCAGATGGTAGTATTAATGATTTCGAACATTGTTTTGGTTCCATTGGTGAGATATCGCATGAGAGTAGTTCAGTGGACCTTAGCGGTACAATGGTCACAGGCTCACAATCATCTTCATTCAATGATACAAATCACTCCAACTTGCAGAAACCATGTATTTTGGTGGCTAACATCTCTATCATTGACAGAAGGGTTTTCCTTCTTGAGGGATCTCCCTGTGGCAATAGTGATAACTGACACTTGCTCGCTGGGGTGTGGGGGGCACTTTGAGGGAAACACTGTGTAAGTCTCTTGGTCGCAGACAGAGGTAAAACTTCACATCAATATTCTAGAGATGAGAACAATCCTCCTAGTGTTGCAGGCTTTCCAGGATGCTCTCCCTAGAGGTGTGATAACTATTCTGGCAGACAATATGTCAGTAGTCTGGTATCTAAACAAACAGGGAGGAACATGCTCCTACCCATTATGTTGAGAAGCCATGAGGATATGGCAATGGGTGATGTCTTCATAATGCTTTCTCATAGCAACACACATCCTAGGGAATTCTAATGCTCTAGCGGACAAATTGAACAGGTGTATCCTGATGCCTCATGAGTGGTCCCTAAACTCAACAGTGACTGCAGAGATATTCAGTCACTGGGGCAACCATGCTGTGATCTTTTTGCTTCCTATCTCAACAACATGTATGGCAGTTATTTCGCTCTACTTCCTCCACAGGGACAGTCACCGAGGGATGCTCTTGTCTATCATTGACCCTTGGGTCTCCTCTATGTCTTGCCTCCCCTTCCATTGATGAACAAATTAATATAGAAAGCAAGGATGTGCAAAGCCAGGATAATCATCATAACCCCCTTTTGGCCTCGACAAACATGGTTTCCTTTCCTGTGGTTTCTGCTAGTTCATCCACCCCTGGATGCTGGACCATTTTCCAGACCTTCTTTCTCACCTGTCCAGATTGCCTCCTCTGGATCAAAATTTTGTGAAACTGACTGCATGGTTCCTCCAATTTCAGCATTAGCCAGAGATACCAGGCTTTCCCCTTCAGTAGTATGCATTCTTAAGGCTTCTCAGAAAAACTGTACTACCGAGGTTTATCGTAGCAAATGTAAGACGTTTTCTGTCTGGGCATTTTCTAAAGGTCTAGACCCATTCTCAGCTCCAGTTCCCACTATTCTACAGTTTCTTTCAGAGTTATTTATGGCAGGTTCCAGCTATTTCACGATCAAGGTACAGTTAGCACCATTTCCAATTTCCATTTAGGCTTGGAGTATTCCTGCATATCCTTCTTAAAAATATCAAAAGCCTTAAAGGGAACTTTTTTTCTTAGGCCACCTATTTATTTATAACGATATATCCATCCTGCATATCCTTCTTAAAAATATCAAAAGCCTTCTTAAAGGGAACTTTTCTTCTTAGGCCACCTATTTATTTATAACGATATATCCATGTTGTCTGTTTTTCATCTGGTTCAAGATCCCACCCACCAACCTTCTCCAAATTGTCATTTATATTCCTGAGGATCAGATTAGGATGAACTAGGCATGGGTCTAAATTAGATACTCGAAGTTACTGAACTTTGAATACGATATGATCGACACCATATCTTCGAAGTCCAGTAACACAGGGCAAATTCAATCTGAGGTGATTAGGTAGAGCACAGGGAGTTATGGGTAGGTGGAGGATCCAGAGCCCTGAAGCAAGATCTTCCTATTCAAGTCCAAGGTCAGATCCTGTTAGATCTGACAACCCACAGCTGAACCGGATGAAAAACAGACAACATTGATCTATCATTATGGTAAGTATGTAAGTTTTGATCTGATGTCAGTCTTCATCTATTCTTGACTGATGGGTTGCAGTTCCGACCCTCGGAACTGATCCAGCCATTTTATAGCTCGCGCCAGCAAAAAAATAGTCTTCCTAGAATGCCCCTCTCTACATTATCTCAGATCTCCTTTGCCACTCTTATAGAAAGATGCATCAGCCAACTCTCTCTCTCGTAGCTAAGTGCATTTTGAAATTATATAATATTTCTTTTTAACCTTTTCTCTTCTTTAAGTAGTATCTCTAAACCCTTGTCTACCCTTTTTCCTTTCATGGGAGTGTTTGTCCTTTATCCTATACCAGCTGGTAATTCTTGCATACCATAGTTGGTAGTTTCCCCTGTTTCTCTCTCTCTCTCTCTTTTACTGTTTGGTAATCTGTCCTACCATCATTGGTAGGATTCTTTCTTTCTGTGAGTGTTATTTTTTTTCCTTTTTCTATCTTGAACTTCTGCCTTTCTTTGTTAAAATGGTGGATAAATCAAAATCCACCACTGGATTTAAACAGTACCAAGACTGCGGCAGGAAAATGCTGAATTCTGATGGGCAAGATAAATGCATATATTGTTTGGGTGCTCCTCATTTAGATCAATAGTGCTCTAGCTGCCAAAACTTTAGTTCTAGAGCCCTAGTAGAACATACAAATAAATTAATACTAAAAGGGCTTCTTAAGGGCACTTTTAAGGAAACATTGACCAAGGCTGACCAGTCTCTCAAGACCTCTGGCTCAAAATCTAGCCATTTGGTGTCGATGCCCCCATCTGCACTGACATCTAAAAAACATAGATCCCCTTCTACTGGTTCTTCTTTGGAACCAAAATCAAAGGTTCCAAACATTTCAGAATGGACTGAGTCCTAGGCACCAACTGCTACATCAGTGCCATCAACACCTATCATGACACCAGTACCGATAATGACTCCAGTGTCGGCATCATCTTCTTTAGTTACCACATTAGTACTGACATCTCCTGTGGCTCTGCAGCTCCTACTGTCTGCCCCAGTATTGAAGACTGAGACTTTCTATGCACTCAGGATGAGATATTCTCCATTGATTGAACCCTTTCTGGGTCAACTCTCTAGCCTTTTCAAAGAGAGACCTGAATCTCCCTCTGGATTGTCCGTTCGCTTCACCAGGAGTATTTCTGAAGCTGACATAGAGAGGTTGGTGGATCAGCTTTTGCTGGCTAGTGGTCTTCTTCCTTCTTTTCAACCCCCTCTCCCTCCAGGAGCAGGGAGTTCTCCCCCAGAAGTCTTACATATATTCCTCCTCTGACCCCCTCAGAGGCTTTAGAGCTGTCGACTCCAACCACACAGACTCCAATGGTTTTGGCACCAACAACATCTTTGTCTTCAGTTCCATGCACAGCTCTGACTCTCTCTGTGCCATCGGAACTGATGGGTCCTCGGGATCGGTCCTCCCCCATCAGGTCTGGAGGGTTTGAGTTGACTCATGTTTTTTATTTGGAGCTGACCTAACCACTTCAGTCTGCACTGGCTGGGGTTCTTTTCTTGGCTCCAGCACTGGAGGTGGGTCTCTCGGGGCTGGGTGCAACCCTGGTTCTGAGTTTCTCTGTCTCAGCTCCAGGCTCCCATCCCTCCTCAGGGGAAGCCTACCTTCCAAGTTATGGAGAGGGCCTTGGCCACTGCTGCTTTTCAAGTGGCTCCTGTGTTACCGGATTCTCATCCCATGACCCCTGCTTTTCTGGAGCTTACGCCAACTTCTGTACCTGGACAGCGCACTCCAAGGATTCAAGAGATGCCATCCAAAGACCACTCTTCTTCCAAGTCCTATTCAGATATTCCCACTGAAGAGCCCTGTCAGAAGAAATTGCGTAAGAGGAAACATCTGGACTTCCCTGAAGACTCTGTCACAGAGGACACAGATTTTGATGAGGGGGAGGGTTCTCCCAGTCACCCTGGAAGATGTCAGACATCCTGGAAATCCTCAAACAGAGGGATAACTGGAAGTCCAAAGACCCTTCCTCTGAGATGTCTGTGCACTTGCAAGCTTTTGGAGCTCACCCATCTACTTCCTGGATCCTGGATGACCCCTCCCACTGATGATCTTATTAAGTTGATCACTCAGTGGGCTTGGAAAACTCCTGATTTGATAGAACCAATTCCCTGGAGACCAGATAAAATACTGTCTGCACTAGAGGGTCATGAGTACTGGGAGAAAGAATTAGCAGTAGATGCCATGGTGGTGATAGCTGCCACTAAAATGGAACTAGCTGAGGAAAGTTCCACTCTTCATCCTCCTAACCAAGAGTCAAGGGCAATGGACAAATTTAGGAAGAGTGTTTATGCATCATCAATCTATACCATTAAGTCTTAGCTGAGGGGATCCAGGAAAAAGTGGCCTCCCAGTTAGCTACCTTGGAGTCTTTCTCTAATTTGTCCAAGAGGCTCATTGCACATGCAGCCGAAGGGGTGTTCAGGTCAGCTGGTTCAGGTGTTGGTATTCGATGACATGCCTGGATGCACCTATGTGAGTTTGTGGAGCCATTCAAGTCTTCCTTCATCAATGCTTCTTTTGATGGATCTTCCTTGTTTGGCCCAAACTTAAACTCTATCCAGTTGTGAAAAGATGGGAAGACCCTGTCTGCTGTGGACATATGTATTTCTGCTTCCCAACAAGCCTATTCCAGAAATCAGAGGAGTGGAAAAATGTGGTTCAAGAAGTCCCATAGGCCTTTCCAGGACACACGTGGTGCAGGCTCCCCTCGGGGCAGAAGGGGGAGTTCAAATGGAAGACGCCACCCTAGAGGTAGAGGTGGCCCACAGAATCAGGGTTCCAGGGAGTATTTTTCTGGCCATCCCTATCAGTGCTCCTGAAAGAAGGCCCAATTGCTTACCTCTGGAGGCAGTCAGGGGAAGATTTTCTTTGGACGCAACAGCCTAGTGACAAATAATCACAGACCCCTGGGTGCTAAGAATTATTTCCAGAGGTTACCTTATCCCTTTCACTCTTTGCCCAAGCACTCGAATAAGACTACCCAATTTTCCACCCAGTCAGAGGGACCAAGCAGCCTTGAAAATACAAAAGCTGCTAGAAAAAAAGAGTAATCCAAGATGTCCCACCAGACCAGATAGGATCTGGATTTTACTGAAGGTTCTTTTTAGTGTCAAAAAAGACAGAAAACTGGAGACTAATTCTGAATCTCAGCATTCTAAACAAATATGTTCAATAGTCCAAATTCTGGATGGTCATGGTTCAGTCTATACTTACATTTCTAGAGGAAAATCATTGCTAGAATCTCCTTGTGTCCTGACTGAGAGTGCTTCACAAACAATCTGGAAATATACAGCTTGATAAGTATATTTTTTGGCACTTTAACTGTTCAGAGTTCTACACTGTGGGCAGGATTCACGAAGCCTCCGTGTAAGAGTTATAACTCTTACACGGAGGCTGCAGTTAAACGGAGTGATGTCAGCATGCTTTGCATATTCATGAGAGCATGCTGAATCACACCTAAGGCTAACACGGTCCGTGTAAGACAGCAGGGGGCATGTCCGTAGGCCGAGCCCTGTAAGCAGACACGCCCCCAGAAGAGTAAAAGTGCCCAAAGTAAACACCCACGACAGAGTCCACGGAAATGTGAATAAACACAACACAACACATGCCCCCACAGACTATGAACAGAAAATATATAAATAAACATGTTATATATTTTTTTTAAATTGTAAAAATGTTTAACCTTGAGTGCGCTCGTTTGCACAGGCGTGCCATTAGCGCAGCTACAGTTAGCAGTCAGTGGGAAAGCATATAAAAACTAAATATGCAAAGTAAGCCAAGAAGCAATAGCGTAGTGGTAGAGATGTTGGCTGAAGAGCAGGCATTCATGGTTCGAGCCCCCATAACACCAATTTTTATTTTTAGCAAAATAAGCACGAAACAAGTCCCTGACAAATATGTACACATAAAACCACATTTTATGTAAAATGTAATGAAATAGCCCATTTATATTGAAGAAATGTGAGGTAACAAAAAAATTAAAAATGCCAGATGTGCCCATAGCTGAGCTACAATTTAACAGGGTGAGTGCATCTGCCTTTACGTGAGCAGTGGTTTAACTGGTGCAAAATGAGTGCCCGTAGCTGAGCAGTAGTTTAACACGCTGAATCTAAGTGTCCCTAGTTGAGCTGAGCGTAATATGTGTGCCGATAGCCAAATGAGGCTTAAACCAGCGTACCCCGTTTGCACGAAGCTGCGCACCGCGCAAACAAGCTAACCAACGGGCGACGTTGACCAAGCCGTATCAAAACTGCCTTTACACAGACACACCCCTCAGCATGTCTAGACAGTCATGAAAAATAAAAAGTAGTGGCCAGGTTCGAACCCAGGATACTATACACCATAGTCAAGGTACAAAACCACTAAGCCATGACAGCAGTACCTATACATCCAATAATAGCTAATATATAGGAATGAATACAAACTGGAGCATGACAATGCAGGTTTACTGAAGTTGATACAATTCCAAAATGGCCAATCACAGATATGTGTGGGAAAAACAGACTATATAAGCCCCATAGGCGGGAATACACAGCATAATATTTCTTTTTAACCTTTTCTCTTCTTTAAGTAGTATCTCTAAACCCTTGTCTACCCTTTTTCCTTTCATAGGAGTGTTTGTTCCTTTATCCTATACCAGCTGGTAATTCTTGCATACCATAGTTGGTAGTTTCCCCTGTTTTCTCTCTCTCTCTCTCTCTCTCTCTCTCTCTCTCTCTCTCTCTCTCTCTTTTACTGTTTGGTAATCTGTCCTACCATCATTGGTAGGATTCTTTCTTTCGGTGAGTGTTATTTTTTTTTTTCATTTTTCTATCGTGAACTTCTGCCTTTCTTTGTTAAAATGGTGGATAAATCAAAATCCACCACTGGATTTAAACAGTACCAAGACTGCGGCAGGAAAATGCTGAATTCTGATGGGCAAGATAAATGCATATATTGTTTGGGTGCTCCTCATTTAGATCAATAGTGCTCTAGCTGCCAAAACTTTAGTTCTAGAGCCCTAGTAGAACATACAAATAAATTAATACTAAAAGGGCTTTTTAAGGGCTCTTTTAAGGAAACATTGACCAAGGCTGACCAGTCTCTCAAGGCCTCTGGATCAAAATCTAGCCATTTGGTGTTGATGCCCTCATCGGCACTGGCATCTAAAAAACATAAATTCCCTTCTGCTGGTTCTTCTTTGGAACCAAAATCAAAGGTTCCAAACATTTCAGAATGGACTGAGCCCTAGGCACCAACTGCTACATCAGTGCCATCAACACCTATCATTACACCAGTACTGATAATGACTCCAGTGTCGGCACCATCTTCTTTAGTTACCACATTAGTACTGACATCTCCTGTGGCTCTGCAGCTCCTACTGTCTGCCCCAGTATTGAAGACTGAGACTTTCTATGCACTCAGGATGAGATATTCTCCATTGATTGAACCCTTTCTGGGTCAACTCTCTAGCCTTTTCAAAGAGAGACCTGAATCTCCCTCTGGATTGCCCGTTCGCTTCACCAGGAGTATTTCTGAAGCTGACATAGAGAGGTTGGTGGATCAGCTTCTGCTGGCTAGTGGTCTTCCTCCTTCTTTTCAACCCCCTCTCCCTCCTGGAGCAGGGAGTTCTCCCCCAGTAGTCTTACATATATTCCTCCTCTGACCCCCCCTCGGAGGCTTTAGAGCTGTTGACTCCAACCACACAGACTCAAATGGTTTTGGCACCAACAACATCTTTGTCTTCAGTTCCAGGCACAGCTCTGACTCTCTCTGTGCCATCGGAACTGATGGGTCCTCGGGATCGGTCCTCCCCCATCAGGTCTGGAGGGTTTGAGTTGACTCATGTTTTTTATTTGGAGCTGACCTAACCACTTCAGTCTGCACTGGCTGGGGTTCTTTTCTTGGCTCCAGCACTGGAGGTGGGTCTCTCGGGGCTGGGTGCAACCCTGGTTCTGAGTTTCTCTGTCTCAGCTCCAGGCTCCCATCCCTCCTCAGGGGAAGCCTACCTTCCAAGCTATGGAGTGGGCCTTGGCCACTGCTGCTTTTCAAGTGGCTCCTGTGTTACCGGATTCTCATCCCGTGACCCCTGCTTTTCCGGAGTTTACGCCAACTTCTGTACCTGGACAGCGCACTCCAAGGATTCAAGAGATGCCATCCAAAGACCACTCTTCTTCCAAGTCCTATTCAGATATTCCCACTGAAGAGCCCTGTCAGAAGAAATTGCGTAAGAGGAAACATCTGGACTTCCCTGAAGACTCTGTCACAGAGGACACAGATTTTGATGAGGGGGAGGGTTCTCCCAGTCACCCTGGAAGATGTCAGACATCCTGGAAATCCTCAAACAGAGGGATAACTGGAAGTCCAAAGACCCTTCCTCTGAGATGTCTGTGCACTTGCAAGCTTTTGGAGCTCACCCATCTACTTCCTGGATCCTGGATGACCCCTCCCACTGATGATCTTATTAAGTTGATCACTCAGTGGGCTTGGAAGGCTCCTGATTTGATAGAACCAATTCCCTGGAGACTAGATAAAATACTGTCTGCACTAGAGGGTCATGAGTACTGGGAGAAAGAATTAGTAGTAGATGCCATGGTGGTGATAGCTGCCACTAAAATGGAACTAGCTGAGGAAAGTTCCACTCTTCATCCTTTTAACCAAGAGTCAAGGGCAATGGACAAATTCAGGAAGAGGGTTTATGCATCATCAATCTATACCATTAAGTCTTAGCTGAGGGGATCCAGGAAAAAGTGGCCTCCCAGTTAGCTACCCTGGAGTCTTTCTCTAATTTGTCCAAGAGGCTCATTGCACATGCAGCCGAAGGGGTGTTCAGGTCAGCTGGTTCAGGTGTTGCTATTCGATGACGTGCCTGGATGCACCTATGTGAGTTTGTGGAGCCATTCCATGCTTCTTTTGATGGATCTTCCTTGTTCGGCCCCAAACTTAAACTCTATCCAGTTGTGAAAAGATGGAAAGACCCTGTCTGCTGTGGACATATGTATTTCTGTTTCCCAACAAGCCTATTCCAGTAATCAGAGGAGTGGAAAAATGTGGTTCAAGAAGTCCCATAGGCCTTTCCAGGACACACGTGGTGCAGGCTCCCCTCGGGGCAGAAGGGGGAGTTCAAATGGAAGATGCCATCCTAGAGGTAGAGGTGGCCCACAGAATCAGGTTCCAGGGAGTATTTTTCTGGCCAACCCTATCAGTGCTCCTGAAAGAAGGCCCAATTGCTTACCTCTGGAGGCAGTCAGGAGAAGATTTTCTTTGAACGCAACAGCCTAGTGACAAATAACCACAGACCCCTGGGTGATAAGAATTATTTCCAGAGGTTACCTTATCCCTTTCACTCTTTGCCCAAGCACTCGAATAAGACTACCCAATTTTCCACTAAGTCAGAGGGACCAAGCAGCCTTGAAAATACAAAAGCTGCTAGAAAAAAGAGTCATCCAAGATGTCCCACCAGACCAGATAGGATCTGGATTTTACTGAAGGTTCTTTTTAGTGTCAAAAAAGACAGAGAACTGGAGACTAATTCTGGATCTCAGCATTCTAAACAAATATGTTCAATAGTCCAAATTCTGGATGGTCATGGTTCAGTCTATACTTACATTTCTAGAGGAAAATCATTGCCAGAATGTCCTTGTGTCCTGACTGAGAGTGCTTCACAAACAATCTTGAAATATAAAGCTGACAAGTATATCTTTTGGCACTTTAACTGTTCAGAGTTCTACACTGTGGGCAGGATTCACGAAGCCTCCGTGTAAGAGTTATAACTCTTACATGGAGGCTGCAGTTAAATGGAGTGATGTCAGCATGCTTTGCATATTCATGAGAGCATGCTGAATCACACCTAAGGCTAACACGGTCCGTGTAAGACAGTAGGGGGCGTGTCCGTAGGCCGAGCCCTGTAAGCAGACACGCCCCCAGAAGAGTAAAAGTGCCCAAAGTAAACACCCACGACAGAGTCCACGGAAATGTGAATAAACACAACACAACACATGCCCCCACAGACTATGAACAGAAAATATATAAATAAACATGTTATATATTTTTTTAAATTGTAAAAATGTTTAACCGTGAGTGCGCTCGTTTGCGCGGGCGTGCCCGTAGCGCAGCTACAGTTAGCAGTCAGTGGGAAAGCATATAAAAACTAAATATGCAAAGTAAGCCAAGAAGCAATAGTGTAGTAGTAGAGATGTTGGCTGAAGAGCAGGCATTCATGGTTCGAGCCCCCACAACACCAATTTTTATTTTTAGCAAAATAAGCACGAAACAAGTCCCTGACAAATATGTACACATAAAACAACATTTTATGTAAAATGTAATGAAATAGCCCATTTATATTGAAGAAATGTGAGGTAACAAAAAAATAAAAAATGCCAGATGTGCCCATAGCTGACATACAATTTAACAGGGTGAGTGCATCTGCCTTTACGTGAGCAGTGGTTTAACTGGTGCAAAATGAGTGCCCGTAGCTGAGCAGTGGTTTAACACGCTGAATCTAAGTGTCCCTAGTTGAGCTGAGCGTAATATGTGTGCCGATAGCCAAATGAGGCTTAAACCAGCGTACCCCGTTTGCACGAAGCTGCGCACCGCGCAAACAAGCTAACCAACGGGCGACGTTGACCAAGCCGTATCAAAACTGCCTTTACACAGACACACCCCTCAGCATGTCTAGACAGTCATGAAAAATAAAAAGTAGTGGCCAGGTTCGAACCCAGGATACTATACACCATAGTCAAGGTACAAAACCACTAAGCCATGACAGCAGTACCTATACATGCAATAATAGCTAATATATAGGAATGAATACAAACTGGAGCATGACAATGCAGGTTTACTGAAGTTGATACAATTCCAAAATGGCCAATCACAGATATGTGTGGGAAAAACAGACTATATAAGCCCCATAGGCGGGAATACACAGCATAAACGATTGTAGAACTGAACAGCAGGCAGAATGACAGGAGTAGGAGAGGGTAGTTGCTTTCGAGCACAGAGGTGGGGTGTTGAGGAGTCCAGGTACATGGTCTGGCTCCTAGTCCACAATCATGAGGCCCAACTCATGCAGGGCCAGGTCCTCTGGGGAGCATACAGAGCTGAGGCATGGGACCGGTTGGCTCATGATCTCACCAGTGCCACAGGGATTGCAAGGACTGGTGAGCAGGTCCGTCACCACCATGCGGACCTGAAGAGATGCAAGCAGGACCAACTGAACCTTTGGATCCAGGAGGCCCAGCAAATGCCCAACGCCCCACTACTGAGTAAGTTACATTTAATTATGTATGTAAGAAATTAAACTAGCTGATATTATGGAGATGTGTATTCCAATATTACTTCATTTATATTACAGCTGCAGGTGTCCGTTCTGCGAACCGCAGAGCCTATGGCGATAGGCTGGTGTGGTTGCACCACCAGGCAGGTCAGTAATCCACTACCAGTAACTGTAAAGAAATATAAAAGTATGACAGTCAGCAAAAGAGTGCAGTGTAGTCACTAAGGAATAAAATGTGCAAGTAACAGTGTGAAAGTGTCTGCAAGTATTGCTTGATTACAAAAGTGTGTTTAAGCCTGTAAGCCCAACAGAAAAATGAAAATGTCTGACATAAATTCTGAAATAAAAATGCCCCACCTGTAAGAAAATAGTACACAACCTGCAGCAGGCTGAAAAGTATAGCTGCAGAAGATGATGAAATCACATGTGTGAAATATATCCCTGTTGAAATACTGAAACATGACAGAAGTGAGACTGCTGGAAAGGATTGTAATAACTACAGGTAAAACATGTCAATAAAGTCTAGAAGTAAGTACCATCCTGAATAGTAAAATGAAAACAAGTGAGAGAGTGTGAGAAAGTGTCATGAATCCAGCAATACAGTAGTAATAATCCCTGAATAAAGTATACTGCAGTCAAGACAGAATGAAATGCATGTGAGAATCCAAACCAAACAGCAAAATATGTTCAAAGTGTTGCTGCATCTGGAATGTGTATCCCAAAATCTGGATATGTTGCTCTCAGTCTGCAATATGCAGATAGTATGATTGTCTGATATACCAAACATCCACACTTGTCTACAGCTATATAAAGCAAATGTAGCAGGATGATGTAGCTGAACAAAGCTAGATATGAAATGTGTACGAAGAACAATAAAATGTATATTGATGTTGCAGTAACAGTCCTATCACCAAGTTGAAATAGTTATCATATAGGAAACTGTAGTTAGAACAGTAGTGTGTATATATCTGTAGCTATTAGAACTGTACAGCATATGTATTGGTATTTGAAGGTGTTAATATTATTTTCTTCACCCCACCCTATAACCACATATAATCCATTCCATGTGAAAATTGTATGTGCAATCACAATTAACACCCCTGGACGTTTGTCCTGTTGGGTCATATATATTTGCATGTCCGTTGATGCATCTGCCCTGTTCATACATCCAAACCTGATGGCCTGTTGCCATCAATTAACCCTGCATGTTGTTGGACTGTGTATTGCTGTTCAAATTATGCATGTGTTATGCACGCTGTTCAATGGTGTGAATATCTGGGTGTTTGGTTAATGGGAATACTAATGCATGCTGTTACAACTAATTGTGAATGGTATTATATGTCACTAACCCAAACTGTCATGACATAATGCAAAACATAGGACGACAGGGAAGGCGGGTTCCAGCGGACCCACCTCTCCCACCTCAGCTGGCAAGTGCACCTGGCACTAGTGCCGAGTCTGGACCCTCCTCCGGTGGACCTGTGCCACCTGTGGGTGGAAGCGCTGCAGGGGATGGGGCTCGCCCCCCCTCTGCAAGTGTGGCCGGAGGAGAACCACCACTCACCCTCCGTAGCATCCGGACTGTGGTGCGTAGGGAGATTCGGGACTCTGTTCTCGAGCCCCTACGCCAGCTTGAGGCATGGGTGGCACAACTTACGGGCATGCCTGTTGCCCGGCCTACACAGCCCCGAACACAGCCCCATCCTGGGCAGTGAAGGATTAGTGGCAACTTCCTATGGGTGGGGATATCAGTTCCACTGTTGCCATCTGTGGGCTCATGGGCTCTGGATATCCAAACCTCCATCCCCGTCAATTGAGTAACCCCCCCACATGTCATACACCGCCCCTGTATGCGTCTTGTTTGTCTTGTCTGTTTACATATCCAACCTACCTCCCCAGCTGTACCGACTTCCTTCACCTGACATACCACTCTCACCTGAAAAAAAAAAAAGGGCACTCTGTACCCACAAAAAAATTACGCCCCATACATAGCTGCCCATTCCGCACATATGTCTACCAGACATGGAAACTATCAATTACAATTGACTGTACAACAAGTATTACTGTTGTCCTTACACCTTTCTCAGGGGTGGAAGGTATCAAATGTCACACCAAATTACAAACATATGCACAGCTGTTGCTGATGAAGGAATGGGCAGCTATGGGCCTTACCTATATCCCTCCTACAAAACCCAAGCTTGTTTCCCTACTGTCTTACCCTCTTTGTGACCCCTTTTTCACCACTTTCCTGTCTCCCCATTTTCATTTCTTTCAAAGAAAATAGCGCGGATGTGCGCAAGAGTAAGCACGTTTAAGCGGTTGTAAGCGGGTGTGCGCTTGTGTGCGTGGAGCTAAACGCCAGTGTGCATGCGTGAGCTCTGCGCAAACCAGTGCTAACCCAGTTACAACTGCTTAAAAGTGCCTTAGTCACTTTGATTGACAGGTCTTGTAGTCAGTTCAGAAGCAAAATAAAATCCCACTGGCAGTCCCGAACCCCGGACCTTGGAAACAGTAGTCTGCATGACTTACCACTAAGCCATGACTCATACAAGAACATAGTGCTAAAATAAATATATCATGTAATAGTAGGAATGAATGTAAAGGGAATATAGATGTGTAGTACACAAAGCATGTCATTTAGAATTACTGTCAAAACTAGTGGATTTCCATAATAGTAGTGTGTGAACAGAAACAGCCATGCTAGTTGGTAGCTAGTAGGTAATAATGTCACTATAGCACCTTGCAAGCCACACACATACTCACAGCAGGATAATCACTGCCCATACCCCACAACCTCTCAAAGGAACACATCTGGACCAAGTAATAAAATATGTGGAGCAAAGGCCCAAAACCAGGGACACATTACAAATAATGTTACAACAAACGCAGACAGTTCAGAGTGTAACAGGGTCTGCATTTTGTGGGATGTTTGGAAGGGTATGAAGTCTGAAACTTGAATGTTTGCCACTATATTCTGACTTGAGCCCAGAGTGATTTGCCAGAAAAAGCTGTGCATGAGATATTGACCAAAATATGAGGCAGAAATGTGGACAACCTGCAAATATTTGTACACATGAGAGGTCTGACACCACCATATTTGAATAGTTAAGAGCCTAGACATAGCAACAGTGAATGACTTACAGGGATGCCCCACAGACTCCATGTGAAATGTACAAACAGTAGGCAGAAAGGTGTAACAACACATGCAATGGTAACTATGGAGTCCTGAAAGTATTCACCACTTGCATGGCAGAATAAGTGTAGTAATACATATGCTCATGCTAACCCACAGTCACAACTGCAGCATACCAGACAATTTAATGGGTGTACCCCACTGATATGTACCATTCCATGAGGCAGATAACAGATGAACCTGAAAGTCTCTGGGGCCTGCTTAGCAGCATACTCAAATGCCCTAATAGATGTCAAGGCCCACACCATGGCCAGACCACACTGCATGCTGTAACACCCTAGCAGATATAGCAAGCATTCCAAGGTGTGAATGTACATGGAAAATAGGAAAGCTACAGCAGCACACTACAGTCAGGACACCTAGCAGGCATACAAGTAGTGACTGTAAAGGGCAAATATTGAAGCCTTAGCAACAAAGTGCAAGCAAAAGTGAAAGGAAAGCACACACACACACATTAACAGTAGTAGTAGTTGTAGGTGTCAGTGTACATACACAGTTAGTACAGGAAACTGGAGAAATGAATGGAGGAATGTTAATCTACAACACAGCTGGAAATATGAGAGAGATACCAACCTTTACACTCACAGAACATTGTCCACAGTATAACAGCATGGTCCCTGCCCTTAAATTCTGAAAGGGCTACATACCTTTTATAGCACTGTTCTGAAATCACAGTGAGAACTGCAATCAGTACACAACTGGCTGCATGCAATTAGCAAATGCTGGCTAACAATTGGTGCAGAGGCCATCACATGGGCATATGCAGATACCTACAAAAGTATGCTGTACTCCCAGTCCACACATGCAATACTTTCATTGCATCCTGAGGAGGACGTGAGAGACAGACAGACAGAGAGAGAGAGAGAGACAGAGACAGAGACAGAGAAAATTGAAATCAAGCAGACACAAACAAATTGTTCAGCAACAGCCACCTGAAAGCTGACAACTGGGAAGTGGAGCAGCAGGACAGAAAACCAGACGGCAACACAAGCAGCTGTGACAAACACAGGTAATGTAAAGTAATACTATAAAGGTCAACATACTGTGAACCCTCCATATGTGTCATTGGTCTGCATCCATATGTATATGAAGACGTGTAAAGGGCAGGGGACATACAGCAACTATCAGTGAAGGCTGTACATATATTTGTATGTGAGAGCATCTATGTGCACATATCAATGTAGGTTGACTGTAGGTTGTAGTGCAATGTACAAAGTAGGTTTCACAGTTATGTATGTTTAGCAGTATGTTAGTGTGTGTATACAGTATGGTAGACAAACATGTTGATATACCTGTCTATCATATGGTTTTTTTTTAA
>NC_056746.1:495921135-496023645 GCF_019279795.1 Protopterus annectens | reverse complement strand
CCAGACATGGGGTTCATTTCTGTAAGTGTGGGAGCATGCCCAGTATGACCCTTCTGTATTTTGTTGTCAGACATAGACTTCATTTCTCTAAGTGTGGGACCATGCCCAGTATGACCTTCTGTATTGAATGTGTGAATCCATTCCAAGTAGGTTGTACTCCAGTGCAGGCATTTGTGTTCTACACCTACATCTAGCAACCTGTTTCTGCAGGATATCTGCAGATAGGTTGACAATATGGGGTCACAATGGGCAAAGGATAGTGTGATATTGTAACTAATTGTGTCTGTGCTGATTCTGCAACATGATTTTGGTGTTAACAGAGATATTCAGAAATATGTACTGTTTTCCACTGTGATGTATTATGTTATTATCTACTGACAGATATACGTGTTTGCCCACAGTAATTTCCTGGGGAATAAAAGATGAATGAAGCTGTGCCCAGTATTGTGGTCTGCAGCCTACATATTCTTGCACAAGCATACCATTCTGGAGGTAGAGCTGCAGACACTTGCTGATTGGTCTGGGTAAATGGTCCAGCACCTTGGTACTGTGGTGGCTGTGGACCCCATGCTTGTACATCTATCGATGTGACAGAATGGCTATATCCTGCTGTGGCCATACGTCTTAGCTGTACAGATTCACACAGGTTATCCCAAGGCAGGGCTCATATATCTGGTCATTTCCCCTTCACATTGTGGTTTATGAGCAGGTTTGTAGCCACCCATTCCTTTGTTTGCAGGCAGGGATAGTATAGGCACACATCACAGTTTCAGACTTCACACACTCCATGGAATTCATGCTTCTACCCCCCCTCTGTTATTTTATCCTCTTCCTAACATTATGCAAGCAATATCTGATGACTATCCCTATAGTTGTCACTTCATCCCAGCAGTATTTAGGGGTTGGTCCACAGTTCATGCAGTAGGACATGGAGGACATGCTACTTGGATTTGTCGACATGGCCTTGCATTTGTGTTCTGTGGACTGTGTTATGTTGTTATTTAGGACTCCATGAGATAGCATACATTGGCAGTGCAGGTGAGACACAGGCATGTGTCAGAGGACTGTAGGGCATTTGGTAGTGATGTAGGCCATCTGTAGCAGGCCAATGCATTCTGTCACTCCTACAGTCCCAGGCTGCAAGCCACTGTATTCCCCCTGGAGTGACAGGGTGGGTGTGCAAGGTGTTAATGGCAATAGTTTCTGTCCTTATTAATACATTAGTGTGGATGCTGGCAGGGTGCTGCTTACAGCTAGGGACACACCTGGATTAGACACCTCTTCAGCATGCTGCATTCTGTGTGTATTCCCATACAGAAGTGGGGATCATATTGTACTCATTCCCAACAGCAGGGATATGACCTGTAAGGTACCTGTGGCAGATGGTGGGGTGAGCTGAGTGCATGTGTGCTATGGAAGCTACTTGCAGCTGACTCACAGATATATGTGGGGCATTCCCCTTATGCTGGCTTGTGCGGGGACATCAGTGGTATCTCAGTACTTCATAACTGTGCTTTTTGTGGTCTGACAGTGTTTGGCCAGACTACATCAATATTCCATACTACACAGACAAATAATGTGCTGCTAACCTGTATGTACAATTCCAAAGGTGTGTCCATTTGACAGTAACATTTTATATACACTCTGTCTAGGATACTTCCACCTGTGTACATTGTGTATGTCTGGGCCCACATTCATGCCATGTCCATCTTTCAGATGGTGACAGATATTATATCCAAACATTTAGTATGGATTACTGCTGGATTGGGTCTTGCTGGGATGCATTGTGTTTGGTACTGCAGTTGTTAGAACTTGGCCCCGTCATCAACAGTACTGGCCACTGGCCACTGGAACACAACTCTCCATGCCTACATGCTGACCACTTTCACACAATATACAACACACAACAACCTAACACAGAGAGCCCTGCATATTGTACATGTGCAGCAATCTATCCTGCTAATTTGGCCAGCTCAGGTAATCTGTGCTCCACTGTTATTATACCCACACGTACATGTTATTACATTTCTACATAGGATTGTGGGGGGGGGGGCACACCTGACAACTGTAAACATTTGCTAAGACCATACTGGTATTTCAGGTACTCTGTTGGCTTCCATTTCATTCTGTATTCTGACCTATCATGCAGACTAGAGACATATCAGTGTAGTACAGATCTTAGGTTTTATTGACCTACATTTCAGTTTCAAATTTCTTACCGTTCAGAACTAACATCCCACTGCCTGACCTGTTGTAGTCTGTCTGTGTATGTCTGGAGGGGTGGTGTTCTCCATTGCCATCAATTGGAGACCTTAGCCTTTATTTGTGGTCAACTAGACCTGTCCTGCTGGCTGAGACTGTTGTTGGATATGTGAGCCTCAGTGACATGCATGTGTGTGTCCTATGGACACACATTTGGCCCACCACATGTTCTGCAGTGGAATTTGTCACCTTGTCTAGTACTGTCTACTATGTTGACACCAGTATTTGTTATGGATTTCATGCTGCCCATATAGGTGTCTACTGTCTGCTGCCATCCCATTCAGCCACTCAATTCCCTTGCATGCTCACATCCATACCATAGATAAAAGTAGCAGAACATACTGCTTCAGTCAGCAATTGATAGTGAGAGTGACTTACCTTGTGGCTGTTCCAGTATGAGGATGGTGCTGGAGGGCTGACTATGTCAGATGCACATAGTGTACTCCTTATACATGGTTAAGCACAGGTAGTGTCATGTTTGGCATCCCTTTTACTGCATGTGCGAGTCAGAGAGAAGTGTCATTCCCTGGGTTCCTACCATGTCAGTGTATGTGCTATGCGTTGCCTCTTTGCCAAAGCCTGGGCATACTGGACACACTTCCTTCTGTCTACAGGGGCAGGCTCAGGTTGTTCCTCCTCCAAGTCACTCTGTGCCTGTGCTAGCCTTGGTAATAGTGGGTGGCTATGTGGCCCTACCCCATGCTGTTCCTGTTGCAGCTGTTTCCGCAGGATCATATTGTGTAACATGGCACATACAATGACAATTTGGGTACATGTAGCTGGAGAGTACTGCAAAGCTCTACCAGATATGTCCAGGCACTGAAACCATGACTTGATCATCCCAAACGCATGCTCTATTATGATTCTGGTCTGTGCATGTGCCTCATTATGGAATTGTTGTTTGGGTATGTGTGCATTTCTGGTGGGTGTCATCAGCCACGGCTTCAGTGCGTAACCAGCATCCCCCACAAGGTGGCCATATGGGATGTCCCCATTGGTTCTCTGGTACAGCTGTGTCATATGCCAGATGTGGGAGTCATGATAGCTGCCAGCACACACATTCATTATAATGCCCTGGGCATCACACACAACCTGGCAGTTGATGGAGGGGAAGCCCTTGCAGTTTATGTAGACCCAAGCCCGCTCACCGGATGGTGCTTTGATGTGTATGTGCGTGCAGTCTATAGCACCCACTACCTCAGGGTATTCTGCTATTTGGTGGAAGAGATGCATATTGCTAGTCAACGCCTTACGGGTGTTGTGGAAATATATGTCCTCACCGGCATGTGCTGACAGGGCATCCAGGAACTGGTGAAGTACCATGGATGCTGATGGCTGTGAGATCTCCATGATATCCCCAGTTGGCCTTTTGAAGGTACCTGTGGCTAGTATTCTTAAGCCTACACATACCTTGGTATCCACTGGGACAGGTATCCCTCTGTTGTTTCTTTGTGTGTGGTGTGGCCAGCACAGCTCAACAATTTGCTGTAGGAGATCCCTGTCTACCTTATAGTGCTCCACTTTCTCCAGCTCATGTATCCTCTGGTAGGTTACCCTGGGTCTGTACACTCTTCTTCTCCTCACTGTGTGTTGGTCATCAGCATTGTCATCCTCACCACCCTCAGCCTCTTCCATATGTTGATTTATGAGAGTGAAAGCAGCCCCTATTGTTTTGTTGCTTTTGCTGGGTAAAATTTCCCCATTTGTGTACACTGGTGGTGCAGAGTTTGTGGGAGAAACCAGAAGGAAAGGTGTTTGCATAGTTTATAGTAGTGTGTTGGGCTGGGCTGCTGCCTGTATAATTGGCTGATTGTGATACATTTCACCTGCCAGCTATGCTAGTTCTCCTTGATTACCTTCCTACTGTTGTTTTCCCTTCCCATTGCCTTCTTGTTTAAGCCCTGAGGCACGCAGTGTAAACCTAGTGCTCAGATGTGAACAGAACTGCCATTTCCTGTTTTTTTTTGTTTGTTTAAAACCCGGTGTGTGCACACCCATTTAGGCAATGTAAACACTGCTAGGCAGCTTCAGACACACCTCCTTCCTTAGCTGTGCTTAGCTAAGGGCAAACATGGGCCACAGAGCTCCAATAAGCTTACAGCATGCATGGCACACCCCCTTATGAAATCATCAACTCAGGCTTACACCGTGGTCTTACTGCATGGTTGGGTGCAAGCTAGCATTGAAGGGGAATTTGTGATTCAGTATCATTGCCCTCATTTGTGTAGGATTGACTGCTAATGCATGGTTACAAAACCGACACTCAGCCTTCCCCCTTAGCAACCACTATTCCATGGTCTTGTTGTATTATGGATGCCATTGACTATTATGGCAAAATTATGATTTTGGTTTAAAAGCTTATTTCTAGCATTTTTTAATTATTTTCAGGCCGATCCCATTTGCGCACCGCTGCCCTGTGCTTAAACGGCTGAAATCATCCAACAAAAAGAAAGTTAATTTTTATAATTTTGAAATAATTTTTCATGCCTATGACCATATATTTGGCCTTTGGCATGCCTACCCCTTCTAATACATGCATTTGTACAAGCTGTCATGCCTCCTTTTTGTAGTTTGCAGAAATGTATTCAGCTACTGGCTGAATACATTTCTGCAGTCTACACTATTCCTGCATGGACATCTGCCTGCTTCCTGGATTGCTAATTCACCTCATTTGCATGGTTTTCACCAGCAAATGAGGTAATTAGCATACAGGGGTTGTGTCCATGCAGGAATAGTGCAGGAGCGCTTATGCACGTCCTGGGAGCTTATTCCTGGATTGCACGGCAGCCATTTTGCCTGCAGCAGCTCTTGCACTATTTCTGCATGCCGTGCAGAGCTCGCTGAATCCTGGGGAAGATATGAGGTTTATTAAGTTCTAAATATTTTTGTAAATTCATCCTCTTTTTAGGATTACTTTGACCATTAACATTCAATGATAATAAACTTATTTTTATATTTTAGAGAAGAAAAAATTATTTATTAAAGTTAAATACAATCTTGTAATTAACAAGTAGATGTAATTTGAGATCACAGGCAAAAGAAAAAACATGAGTATTAATAAAATACCTTTTTCTTTTCATTGAAATTCTATCCAATCAACTACACTTTATCAATTTGAAATAGTACCTTTTCCTTCTCTTTCACAAACGTCCATAAATGAACATAAGAAGGAAGTAGAAAAAATTCTATGATTAGTAATCAGATGTAGCCACCTCTACTTCATGTTTTATAGCAAGATTTTTAAACAGATTAAAAACATTAAGGATGGCACTTTAAACAAAATCAAAGAAATAAATATTTATAGTCAAAATAAGATTAATATTATATTAATATATATATCTTTCTTCTTTACTATAAAAAATAAAAAAAATAAATAAATACAAAGCTAGAAAGTCTAACCAATACTAAAATATTATAATGTACTGTATTATAAGTGAGAAAAGGAAGCAAGCAGTTTCATATGTAGTTGAAATATAGGCGTTATAAACAACTATTATGAAAACAAAAGAAATAATAGAAAAAAAAAACTTTACCTGGAATGATGGTGATGTGTCAACAAGTAAACAGTAAAGAGAAAAAAAGCATTATTAATTTGAAAGATAATGTTAGAGAAATAATAACGGTAAAATCCTATTATTTTTTAGTAGGTGTAGTTTTTAATAGTTCTATTTTTTTTTTCTTTTTCCTTACACCTGACCAAGTTTCTTTCTCTGACGATCTTTTAGAAGTAGAAGGTAACCAATACATATCATCTGTAAAGGAAATAATGTTATTATTTCTGGTAAAAGAGAGAACTTCTGCAGTGGAAAAAAATCCTAATGCCCCAGATAGTTGAAGTTTTAGTTTTGCAGGGAAGATAAGTTGTGCTTTAATATTGTTCTGTTTAATGTGCTTTATTAACAGCCAAGTTTTCTTCCTGAGTTCTATAGTCTTGGATGAATAATCATTATCAAATCTGATGTTTGAATGGTCAAATTTTATTGGAGATTTTGACCAGGCTGATGTATGTACCAGTTCTTTGTCTAAAACAGGATACAAATGTAGCTATTATAGATCTTAGTTTAGAAGTTGTAGTAATATTATCTGCTTTCCCAATCCATGTGTGTGCTCTTTTTATTCCAAAAGAGAAACTTTCTTGTAGATTAAGTGCTTTAGGTAGCCATGCTGATATAAAGGAAATCATGTTATCACCCTCTTTTCTCTCTGGGAGGCCAAAGATTATTTTATTATTTCTTCTCTCTGTTTTCGAAGTCATCCAGTTTCTCCATCAACCAACAATTTTGAGGTTTTTGAATTGACATTTGAGATTCATTTTACTTAAGTCTAGTATCAATGTCAGTTAGAGCATTTTCAATGTCTAAGACTTTTGTTCGATTCAACATTGTTGAAATAGATCTTTGAAACTATTTGTTTTAAACTATTATCCTTAACTTCTTGAACATTGTTGTGAAAACCATCTATTTTAATAGTCAAATCTTGCAATGCTGATGTCACCTGGTGGAGTTCTTTCTTAATAGCAGAGTCAGTGTGGTTGTTCTTTGAGTTGCTCATCCTTTAGTATGTTAGAAAGACTCTTCCCTTAAGTATTTTGACAGGAAATTTCCAATCCAAAAATACCAAACTTTAGAATATGGTTAAAAAAGTATTTAGTAATATGTAAAGATTGAATAAAGTGTTAAATTAATCATTTTTCCTGTCAATAGTTTAAAAAAAGATGCAGAGCTCTGAAAAAAGATGTTAACTTAGACACTGTTAAGCTCAGATGGCACAGTGGTGCAGCAGTAGTGTTGTCATCTTACAGCAAGAGGTTATCTGGTTCAATTCTTGGCTGGGGTGCCTTTTGTGCAGAGTCTGTATGTTCTCTGTGCATGCATGTGGGTCTCCTCCAGGTTCTCTGGTTTCTTCCCGTTACAAAGACATGCGTCTGGAGTGTTTCTCCCTGGGCTTCCACTGAAAATTGGCTTTCTTCCAGGTTGGACTTTCCTGGTAAGCAAACGTTGAATAAATAAATTATGCTATCTAGGCTGCACCCCTCATTATTCATTTATTGTCCGTCATTCTGGCAGGAAACTCAGTTAATCATTTTCACAGATGCAGTGTGTCATACTTGAAATGAATATTAAAATCAAGTTAGTTATATGAGACAGAGAATGGAAAATAATGAATGTGATAGGGGAAAGGGTAAATTCAATAATGAAAATTTAAAGCTGTCTAAGTCAGGAATATATCTGGTTCATATACATTGCCACAACATGCATATGAAATGCAATATGCTCAAGGGTGTTGGCAGGAAAATATAGAAATATAGTGAGTGACAGTTCCATAAGTGTTTAAGCTGGCTTTAATACAACAAGAATATAGACTGTTATAACACTTCTTGCTGTTAGCAGTTGGAAATTCTTTCAAAGTCTTTTATGAATCCCCAGGGTAGAGAAACACAAAATTCAGCATCTGGGGAGAAAAGTATGCTTATGGAACCTATATGTTAAGTAAAGAAAACAAGGTTTTGGATGAAGTGAGAATGTTTTTTGAAAACATGTGACAAAAACAGAAGAGAGAGCAACATCAGAGGGGAAAGAAGAAGATGTTATAATGTCCCCACAGATGGAAAGGCAAGAAGCTGATAGTTGTAATCTATCATTATACTTTAAAATCTGCTATCAAATGGACTACCAAAGGATCACTTATATTCAAAAAGTCACATTTTTACCATCTATGTTACAAAGAAAGAACATATTCTAAATCATCAGTGGCTGTGTAGAAATCACTTCTATGTTATATTAAAAAATATTCTAATGTTACCTCCCAACCAAAAGAAAAATAAAATACGTTCTTGGTCAGTCTATATGAAACACCATTAGTAACTCAGACAGTAATACACTTGAATTTGATGCCAGGAAGATTACAAGGCTGTGAATTCATATTCTAGGGCTGACACTGCACTGTAGCATAGGTAGTTGGAAGAGAGGAGAAGAGTGTTGCACTTTGAAATCTTACCCTTTATGTAAGATGTTGAACTGATGTTCCTTATGTAATAGAAACCTTAGATGGATATAAAAGATTGCACAGCAATAATTGTACAGAGAAGGGGCATATTCCCTAAGGCCTGACCAAATTTTCTCTATCTGGATGAGTATCACCTCAAATACTCGTTGGAAAAGGTGCGCACCTTATGTGATTAACCCATTCAACAAAGGTAAGTAAATAAACTAATACATATTGAAATTGAAGCCTGTTTGATACAGGCCTTGGTAACTTCACAATCACACCTGTTTAGAAACTACTCTGTGGTACACAATGCTTATGAATAGCATCCTTAATGCAGAAATATAGGTTGTGAATGTTCAATGCCATGACTGTAGGTTTACTAGTCCCAGATCTCCCACTTTTCCAGAATGATAATCTCCAAACTTTCTGCACCTCTTTCTTTCAAACCAAATAAAACTAAAAACCAAATATATTCAGTACAGTATTGTTGGCTACTTTTAAGCTTCCTAATATAGTGGAATAAGACTTTATAGTTGTCTTTGGATTAGCTGCAACTCTAAGTTCATTGAGGGCCTTACATTTCCCAGTGGCAAAATCTTAGGTCTCAGTTGCAGTCTTTTAATGTGGAATATAAAAATGAAAAACAATGAGTCGGATAGTCATCTGAAATGAAAATGGAGAAAGAATCTATTTACCTAAACTGTAACAACAATAAATAGTTTGACAGTTAGTTTAAATTCTCACAGAAGGAGAGGGGTATATAGTACTAGTGTTAAAATAAAATTAGGAGTGATTATTATATGTAGATTTTCTGAGAGCGATTGCAGTGCTGTTAGTGAAATGAGAAACAAGAGTGCATTTGCATAAACAAGCAAGAGTTAGACAGCAATTCCATGCCATGGATATGTGGTATAGGTATTTGGACAATTGTTGATTAGTGTGAACCATGGATGCTGTGGAATCGCATGACTTTTTTGTTATATTTAAATCAAAATAAAAGCAGCATGGAATTTTCTCTTGAATATCAGTTAAATTTAATCGGGCAGCTTTAATAAACTCTACACAGTCCACTAAGACAGAGTAGTGCACTGTTTTCTATTCATTAAGCAGTTCTACACAGTGTGTAGAGCTGCACAACCACAATAAACACTGTGGCATGCTAATTAAAGCATAAGCAGCTGAATTGCATACTAATCAACCAATCCAAGATGGAGGAGTTATTCAACAAGCTATAAAGTAACCATGTAGGGTAGGTGCTGGTTTTACCTGAAAATTTCAAAACCTATTGGAATACAGCCATGGAAGGAGTCTACACAGAAAGAATGTTAGGGACTGCTGTTGCTTTAATTCATGTGTTTGTGCAACAGGCTGAAGTCTATGCTGCTACTGCTAACAGATGATGGTCAAGAAGGAGAAGAGTTTTTAGACCTCATTTAACTTGTCACAACCTACATGACTTGAAGATTGTAGAGCACTACAGGGTGGATAGAGACTCACTACAGGAACTCTGTAACCTCTGTTGTCCTCTACTCAGACTCATGGCAAACAGAAAGGAACCCATACCAGTAAAGACAAAGTTATGTGTAGCACTTAGAATCTTAGCTACAGTAACCTTTCAGAGACCAACAGGGGACCTGCTGGAGGTATCACAGCCATCAGCATCTAGGATCCTTCATCAGTTCCTGAATGCTGTGCTCCAACATGCCAGTGACCACATATATTTTCCCCGTACTCCTGAGGACAGGATCACAAATATGCAGGAGTTCTACACTGTAGCACACTATCCTGAAGTAGTGGGTGCCATAGATAGTACACATATAAAAATGAGGGCACCACCTGGGGAGCAGGGAAGGCTGTACATAAATAGAAAGGGCTTCTACTCTAACTGCCAAGTTGTGTGTGATGCAAAGGGAATAATCTTGAATGTGTCTGCTAGCAACCCATCCAGTTACTGTGACTCACATATCTGGTACACCTCCTAATTATATCTGATGTTCACTAGGGGTGATATCTCACAGGG
This sequence comes from Protopterus annectens, assembly GCF_019279795.1. Lineage (NCBI taxonomy): Eukaryota > Metazoa > Chordata > Ceratodontiformes > Protopteridae > Protopterus > Protopterus annectens. The sequence goes on along the minus strand of NC_056746.1, from coordinate 496,013,375 downwards.
TCATTTACTGGGAGATGCAAGTTATGCACTGGAACCATGGCTGATGACGTCCCTCAGGAATGCACACACACACACACACACACACACACACACACACACACTGAAAAATACCATAACGAGGCACATGCTCAAACCAGAAATATCATAGAGTGTGATTTTAGGATGCTGAAGTCACAGTTTTGGTGCCTAGATACATCTGGGGGAGCTCTGCAGTACAATCCATGTACATGTACTGAAATATTCACCATTTGTGCCATGCTTCACAACATCATCCAGAAAAAGCAGCTTCATCGGGATCAACAAGGAGAAGGGGCACACATCCCATCACCAATGGAAAGGTCACCACACCCACATGCAGGTGAGGAGTCAGAGGGAGAACCAGGAGCTGCTGTGGGTGTAGGCAGATGTAGGCATGCACAATATGTCCTCATATTGGCTAAGAGGCAATGCATAGCACACTCACTCACCACCTAAGGGACTAAAACCTTCATTGTATGCACATAAATATAGTAACATTGATGCTAGGCAATGCTCACAACCTTTACCTACCCATGTAATGGCTGTATACTCTTAGCATCAGAAAGGTTCAGCCCTGAACTAAAACTATAGCAACTACTAGATTTACAAGGTAAGTGCTAAGTGGGTGACTTGTACAGCAATGACTTTAACATGTGACAGCAGAGACGTATGTGAATACATGTGTTCTCTATCAAGTAATAGACCTCAGGCATCAAAAATTCACACATTCATACCTCTCAAAAGTAGTGATGGTCACCAAATGTCCTGAGTTTAGTCTCATTCTTTTGTAGTGGAAAATCATTAAAGAGAAAAGTTAGAAAGTAATGAGGCACATTTCAATTTCAGACTTCACAACCCTCAGAAGATTATTAAAAATACTGATGCAAAAAATGTTTTGATTCTATCAACTAATTTTCTAAGACCAAAATATGTCAAAAATACAATTAGCAAAACAGCATTGCAGACGCATATATACTAAGCATTAAGTCAGCTATGCACCCCGAGCATCAGACACAGATCTTATGTATCCCTGATTCATAAACACAAAAAACAAGGATATGGCACAGTTATCATCACTTGTACAGGGTTTTGGATGTCTGTGTGTTGGGGGGGGGGGGTGGGGGGTGGCAGGAAGCCTAGGCTGACACAAAAGGTTAGTCAGTGTGTGTCAGTAAGGAAAAGAAGCAGGAAGACATTCAGACAAAGAAACAAATAGCCAGTGAGACAGAATGAGCTTTAAGCTTCCCGAACGAACCATGTAACTGTTGTGTGTGAATGTATGTTCCCTCTAGGTGAAATTGGTGTATGAGTATCTGCAGAAACACAGCCAAGCTCTGTGCTAGCTGTACATCTTGATATGTTGGACATATATGAGGCATGCATGGTAAAGGAGGCAGTTCATCATTGTCATACTTGACCACAAGAACTGCCTTTGCCAGGAGTTTCACTGGCATGTTTACTCCCATTGTCAGATGCACTGCTGCTACCTGAATGTGACTTATATCTGCTGGATAAGCTCTACTCATGAGGATGCCCAAAACCATGATCCCATGGCCTTTCATGTCTGGGTGTGCAAACATCAACCACTGATGGAAGTAGTGCCACTATGGAAGCGTGATTGGGCATGGCCACATCAGCTAACATCAGATGATGTGGCAGACCTAAGCCCATGTGGATGGCATCCCCCTCCCAGCAGATGTTCCATCACAGACACCACCCATTCCAATGTGTCATTCATCTGATCCATTGAATTGGCCACATGGTCAAGACAGTCATACATATCAGCCTGTGCCACATCTACAACCCTAAGTTTTTCTCTTGGAGACCTATTGGAACATGCCTGTGCCTCCATGATGGCCCCAAACATATGTTGAGTAGCGAAGGAAGACACTCCTGGATCAGGTGGACGATGGACAGCAGGCCTCCTCTGAACACCCTTAACAACCCTCCTGCATGGCACCTCACCCACACTTTGGCAAAGCCAGACTTGACTAACACTGAAGCTGCAGTAACCAAACTGCCCTGATTGAGTATCTCACCCTTCACCTGTCCAATATCTGAAGGCTTAATGGAATGGGTTGGTGTAGGCCTACTGGCTGTGTCTGATGAAATTACAGGGAATGACTGAATGTCAACCTCAGTGTCAGACTCAACCCCTGCACTGTGTAAGACTCAACCTCTGTACCTCTGTTTGGCCACCATTATCATCAGAGTCTGCTGATACTCTGACATCAGGTGGTAGAAGTCCCATACTTCCACTGTCAGGATCACCTGTGATAATAAGCAACAAACACAGGAAAAAAATAATACCTACAATATTATAGTCCAATATATGCTAACTAATTAACAGTGGCGCCACTATTATAGACAGTAAAGCAATACACACGACAGTGCTGACACCCACATTACAAACAAATTATTTCTTTGAACTGCTCATCAGTACTGACATAAGAATGTTTGGCTTACCATGTGCAGATGACTGTAGACTCCCTATGCTGGATGGTCCTGAAAGAAGTTAAGCAAAAGGTAAGGACACCATCATCAGAATGAACAGTAACACAGGGGGTTAAAATGTTTTGCCCTTTATATGTATACACAAATAGCGTCAACGAGTCAGGATCACCACCGAATTATTGAGTTTTTTTAAACGCACTTTATTGAAATTTAACGTTTTTGCCTCCGCCACTGCAGAAGCTTCTTCAGAAAGTCAAAAAACACAAGAAAAAAGCGCCAACATTTTAAAACTTAAGCAACATGATGTCACTTCCTTAGTTACATTGTAACTGAGTTATTGGGTAGACTAAGTACTTGGTAACAGTATAACTAAGTAAAAACAAAACACATCCGTGTTTTTAAACATCTACAAAGTTAAAAAGTTTCACATCAAGTGAATCACTCATAAAAAGTACTTCTACACTACCCACTTAAATTAATTTAAAACATAAAAAACAAGTTTTATATGCGTCCACGATTATAAAATCAACAACTGATTTTTATTTACATCACTAGTATTAAAACTAGGTGAATAACCCTGACCATGGGTCGCAATAGTAAAAGAACAAGTCCATTCAAACATATTTTAGCATGCATTTTTACCCTACCACTGTCCTATCTCAGATAACTTCTATACCTTATAACCATAAGACAATGTGGTACATCAATTTGTGGGGCTTGTAACAGGTATAAATTCCTTAAAACAGGGAGCTCGTTCACTATTAGGGATAAGAAATCTACCATCAATTCTAGGATAAACTGTAATACAAAATCTGTTGTTTACGCTGCCTTCTGTGACTGTTGCCCCGGGTTCTATATAGGGAAAACGGACCGTAGGCTACGGGACCGCATTTACCAACACTGTTATGCCATAAAGAACAAGAAAAGTGATAATGCCCTATCAAAACACATTTTGAACCACATGGGACATAGTTTTCATTTCATGGGGATCGATCACATCACTATGGGGATTAGAGGGGGTCCCCAGTCCCTCATTTTGGAAACCAAAGAGCTCGAGTGGCAAATTCTTTTAGATGCTTTTTCTTACCCTGGCTTAAACGAGTGCTGCAATATTTCTTCTGTCCTAAGGTATAGAAGTTATCTGAGATAGGACAGTGGTAGGGTAAAAATGCATGCTAAAATATGTTTGAATGGACTTGTTCTTTTACTATTGCGACCCATGGTCAGGGTTATTCACCTAGTTTTAATACTAGTGATGTAAATAAAAATCAGTTGTTGATTTTATAATTGTGGACGCATATAAAACTTGTTTTTTATGTTTTAAATTAAGTGAGTGTAGAAGTACTTTTATGGTGATTCACTGATGTAACTTTTAACTGTAGATGTTAAAACGGATATGTTGTTTTTATTATACTGTTACCAATATAGTCTACAATAACTCAGTTACAATGTAACTTTAAATGACATCATGTTGCTTTTAAAATGTTGGCTTTTTCTTGTGTTTGACTTTCTGGCTCTGCATAAATTCAATAAAGTTCGCTAACTCAACAATTCGGTGGTGATCCTGACTCGTTGACGCTATTTGTGTATTCAACGTTTTTTTTTGGTTTCTTTTGCCCTTTATATGTACATTAACAATACTTTTAACAAGATCTTGGATGACACGTCCACCCCAAGCCCACATGTAATCAACCAGAATATGTTGTTAACTGTATCAGTCTACAACTATTCCTCCCAAAGCAAATGTAATGTTAAACAGAACTTAAGTATCGCTGTTAATATTTTACTATACAAGAAGTATTTAACAATTGAGATAGGTATGCCTACCTGGAAACTCCTCCTGGGACATACTTGTCCTCCCTGAAACAGGAGCATCAGCATCAATGACATGCTGTTGTGCGCATACCACTGAGCCATCTGGATCCCTGACAGTTGGCAGGAACTCTTAATTTGGTATTATTGGTGGCTCTGTAGCAGGCCTCCCCCTGATAGCCATCTGTTCGTGGGCCACTGCAGCTGTTTTCCTCCGGGCCAATGAAATCATGTCAGTGGCCCTATGGTGCACCTCATCATATGTTCTGCTTTGGCCAGCTACTGCATTCAAATCAGCAACTATTTTCTGCCAAATTTGTATTTGGCCAGACATATCCCCATGTCCCCTCTCAAGCAGAAAGGCACCATGATATCTAAATGCTTCCATGATGACTTCATTTTCTGGGTCACTGAAGGACGGTTTTCAGGGATTGGGATGCCTGGGTGCCATAGTCCTAGGTGACATAAAACACAAAAGAAGGATAATAAACATAAATATCACATACATTAAGGTTCTGCTTTGATATAACACATAGAAGGTAAAAGGTATTTCACTATTACCCACTAAAGAAACATAAAACAGTGAAGATATTCAAATATTAAAAGTAAGGACTTGTGTGGTTGTAACATATTACAATCACAAGCAAAGCAAGGTTGGATGCAAAACAAGGACAGTAACAATACCAAAATATTGTTTGTGCCAAAACAGAAATGCATATTTGCTCCTCCATCCCCAAAACAACAGGCAAATGACACATTTTGCTAACAAACCATCAGTGAAATGCTAAAAGGGCTATCAAATAAACTGTCTCTGAAACGTGTACCACAGAGCATTCCATTTCAAACAATTGCCAGTCATGTCTATATGGTGTGCATGGTCCATCATAGAAGGCTAACACTCTGTGCCATTGACAATATAGGATGTTTAAATTTCACAGAAATAACAATAGAAGAGTGTGGAGAGAAAAACAGTTGTAACATTAGCACTTGCGATGACAGTTAATAAGTCTGTGCATTTCAGAAAGTAAAATGCCCTAACATATATGCCTGTACCATCAGTACATTTGTAGGAAATGCATACAGATAAAAGTATAATTTGCTAATGATTTCAGCATATGTAGCATATAGCTGAAAAAATGTAAGCATACCTTATCAAGATCAGTAGTCTTCTGTGTAGATAAATCCCTAAGTAATACCCTATTTTGTGTTATCCACATAAGCAAGTTTCCTTAACTTCAGGTTCCCTAGCTACACAATTCCCTTTTTGTAGTGTAGATTGAGGGCTGTGAGCATACTGAAGATACAAATGAGGTATGAACTCATTACAATTGCTGAATCCCAAATACTTGGCTCCGTGTATCTGATGTAAACATAGTGCAAGCACTCCTTCAGTGTTTGTTGATAATGTATTGCAACTGTGAATGATTACTGGTAGGCAGAAGGAAAACACAACAGCAATTCAGACTCCCCTACCTCCAGTGGTTGTGTCAGCCAGGTTAGACTTACAAAGTGTAGAACTAATGGTATTAAGGTTTTAAATGTAAGTAAGCAGCTCACAGTTTCTGTTTAGTAATATCAAACGTCTCCTTTATTTCTTCAGAATTGTGTATTACCACCATTTAATATCTTCACATATTTTAAGGACAATGATACAGAATGCTTTACAGACTGCATATTAATAGGTTCATAGGATAGTACTAGGTTATTGACCAGAGGGTGTTTACAAGCCTAGCTGTTAAATCCCTATCTAATACTAGATGAGAGATATCATCTATGCCCAATGTTTTTCTAGCAAGGGCTACTCATGTCCAGGAGAGTAGCCAGAGCAATCCCCAGCAGACATTTATAGTTTCCCAGCCAGTCATCCAGAGTTCACTTAAACAGGGTCATGGAGGTGCTCTGCTTGATATTAATTGGAAGCATATTCCAGAGGAGTGGCAACCTCTGAGAGATGTATCTGTAGCTGCAGCAATTCCTGTTTATGTTGCAGGTTAGACTGATGTCCTTGGAACGGGTGACTCCAGTCCCATTTGACTTACAGATGTGTAGCATTTCCATTAGATTTGGGTAAGAGATAGTCCTGTAAACCAGACATAAGTCACCTCGAAGTAGTCTATATGTTACTGAGTACAGTGACAGTGACTTCCATCTGTCTGTAGAAGACATGTGCTGGAGAACCTGAATTTTCTTAGTTAGCAATTTCTGAGGTCTCTCAAGTTCCTGCAAGTGTCTGGTATGGTACATACCAAAGGGAGTATTATAGTCAATAATAGACCTGATGAGTGACAAGTACAGGGGAATTATAACCTCTTTTGTTTTTGAGGTGATGTCTTTGCAAACCAGGTGAGCAATGTAGAATGCCTTCCTTACTACAGTAGACACATGGTGGTCAAAGCTGAGGTCACAGTCAACTTGCGTTTCTTGGTCTCTCACTACTGAATTGGTACATAGGGAATTATTGTTTATTTTATAATCAGCCAGGACATTGTTTTTACTGAAGGGAATGATGATGCATTTTTTAGCATTTAGTTTAGGACCATGGCTTTTGTACCAATTATTGGTCTGTGTAAGCCCCTTTTGAAGTACACTGACATCACTAGGGGGTTCAAGGATAGAACCTAATTTGCAGTCATCCACAAACTCTGCTAGCCACAGCCCCTCCATTTTGGCCTGGACTTCTGAGATGTATAGGCCAAACAAGAGGGGGGTGCAGCACTGACCCGTATGGGACCCCACTGGTGACAGGTCTGCTGGAAGAGGTAAAGTCTCACACTTTGACTGAGTGTTGTTGATCTGTGAGCCAGTTTGCAACCCACCTGACATCATAGGGGTTGATATTCATATGTGTTAGTTTGTCAATGATGCCCAAATCTGGGATAGTGTTGAAGACCTTGACCAAGTCAAGTCAGGCATGACCTGACTTTGACAAAACCAAACTGGGATGGATCCAGGGTTTGGAGGTCACCTATGTCCTTATTTATGAGGTCCATGATGATTCATTTCATTGCCTTACAAATGTCTGGTTAAACTTATGGGTCAATAGTTAGCTGGGGGTGTTGCCAAGCCACCCTTGTGGAGTGGATAACAGTTGCTGTTTTCCATTTAGTGGGGACAAAGCCAGTACTCAGGTTGCGGTTGTATAGAGTGCCTAATGGAGTAACTAGCTCTTGTATTAAAACACTAAGAATGCAGTCGGAATGCCATCTGGTCCCATGGAGGTTGTGTTCTTAGCTTTGGAGAGAGCATTTATGACTTGCTCTTTAGAGGTGTAGGGAAGAGGAGATGATAAAGATGTGGTTTTGGTATGCTTGGGGGGGGTGAATTTTTTGCCAAACTGTCTTTTAGCAGGTTTGCAATTTGTGCAGGGTCAGTGTGTGTGATGCCATCCACAATTAGTTAAGCACACATCTGAGTCCTAATTTTTAGGTTGCAGACATAGCTGAAGAAAGTCTTTTGGTTTTCATTGATTATGGTTGCTAAATTTTTCTCACAGTTGCTCTTTGAATATTTTACTGGTTGTCTTATTTGCCTGTTTAGGCTGAGGAGGGTGCTCTTCCAGTTCTGGGATTTCACATTTGCATTTTTAGACAGCAGCTTCTTTCACATTTTGTATAATTTATTAATACTAGATGTCCACAAGGATTGTTTGTTTTTTTCTTGAGGATCTTGCTTTAATCCTATCTGGCATGGCTGTGTCTATATATTTGCGTAGATGTTTTTATAGGGCATCAGTGTATACCTTAGTATAGCCATCAATGCCATCTGTGGAAACTGGAGCTTGAAAATTGATTATACCTTCCCTTAGGAGGGTATAGTTAGCTTTACCAAAGTATTTTAGCCTGACATCTTGTTTGGGGAGTTCTGATGCTATTACTACTTCAGAAATAACTGATTTATGGTCAGTTTTAAGCAGTGCAAGCCCTGCACTTGAGGTGTTGCATCATTTACTCATATTGGTGATTACCAGGTCTAGAATATTGGAGCCCCTTGTGGGGTCGTGCACTATTTGTTCCAGGGCATTTGAGATAACAAAGTCCAGAAACTTTTGTGTGAGTGAGTTTGGGCTCATGTAGGTTTCCCAGGTAAGAGAAGGATAGTTGAAGTCACCCATGACTAGAGTGGTAGGTTGTACCTTAATTGTCCCAAGTAGGTCTAAATAAGCTGTGTGGGTATCTTGGTTCATGGAAGGGGACCTGTAACTGGCAATAACCTGAAGAGAGGTCTTACCTAAAGTAACTTGGACTCAGAGTAGCTCCATAGAGTTTTCTTGTCTAAGCAGTCTAGAGAAGTAATTATGTTTAATAAAGATAGATACTCCATGTCCTTTGGTTCTCACAACTTCAATCTGTGGTCTGAAAGTGTGGAAGGCATTTAAGCCTTGCAAGGCCGGCTACTTTCTGTCACCTTGAGACAGGTTTCTGTGACTGCACAGATGTCAGCATCTTCCAGGGAGAGGAGTGCTTCCAGAGAATGCAGTTTCTGAGTTAAACTCTTAGCATTTAGTAGCATGACCCTTAGTTTATTTGTGTTTGATATTTTCACGTCAGGAATTTTGTTGTTGTGACCTTGCCTAAAAAAGCATTATGGAAGAGGCAAGTGCCTTAGACAGCAACGGAAAACCTAGAGGTGCCAGGTGAAGACCATCTCTGGAAAAGCAGTGTGGTCTATCTACCATGTTGTCCCAGGCTGTAGGAACTGGATCCCCTTAGAATGACCCCAGAAACTAAGCCAATTATTGAAGTCAATCATTTTCTGTTTATATTGTGGTATCATCCTATGTGAGGGTAAAATGCTTCTCAAAGCTAGGGACATACCTGCCTGGGACAGATATTCAGAGAGCTCAATCATGCCTGTCTTCATATAATCCAGAGTGGTACATCTCAAGTCATTCACACCAGGTAGCTGATTATAGCCTTCTCCTTGTTCAACCTGGTGAATGGGGCATTTGTATGTCTTACTATAGAGTCACCTATAACTAAAACATTTGGAATAGTTGTGTACTGTCTTAAGGACTTATTTGGTAAGACACAGGTGCTAGTGTTTTTTATGTGTATTATGTGCTTTAACTGTTGTGTTAAATGTAGCAGGTTTGTGTTTTGGAAGTCTCTGGTGTTTAGGTAGGTTTCTAGAGGGTACCTCTGCATATTAAGGTTTATGTGTTGGGTGTATATTATGAACTGGAGTTGTGGTGTATGAGCTGACAACCTGTTTAGTGTTTTGGGCATGAGGCAGCAGTGATTCCAGATTCTTAGTGTAGGAGCATCTCTTGCAAATTGTACTTGAGTGATTTAGGAGTAAGGGGTTGTCACTATACATGAAGCAGTTGCAACACTGCCTCAAAAAAATGTCCACCAGGCTGGCAGGAGAAACAGAGGGGAAACTGACAGTCCATAATGCAATGTTTGAACCTAGTATCTAAGCAGATAAGGAGAAAAAGAAGGGGTATTAGGCATAGAGCTATTTTAGGGTGACTAACCTATGGGGAGTATAGTAGGAGATCTATAAAAGATGGGATCTATAGGGTTTGATGTTGATAGGTAAGAGATAAAATCTCTGTTGGGTGGTTCACTGAACAGCTGAGAGCTATTCAAGGACTGTTCTGCTAAATAGCAGCCACTTCTAAGGGAAAATACTTCTACTGGTGCTTTTGCATCTATAACTGCCAAGAGTAACCCCCTTTTGTGTGGTGGTGCACAATGGTGTGCTATGTGCAAGCAAGAGCAGGTAATACAAACAAACCAATGTTACGCTCAAACTGAGCCCTGTACCATTGAAATAGCTCCACAGAGCCCTGAACCAATAACCTTGAATTATATAGTCCTACTCTATGCTCCACCCATGAGAGTATGGGGGGCCTCTCCAAAAAAAGATGTTCTGAGTGTTAGTGCTCAAGCTATAAACAGAACTGAATTTAGCTGGTCTGAATCCAGTCTATACTACTGCCAAAAGAACTGCAATGGAACAACAGAAAAACAGTGGGATTATTTTTATTAAATAAGCAACAGTGTAAAAAGCAGCACAGTTTTCTTGAATTAATAATAGCAACAGTATAAAGCAGCAGAAACATATATTTTTTTTAATTAAGTAAAAGCAGCAGTCGGTGTGAAATACAGTCAAAGTGCAACAAATGCAGTAGTGAAATACAGTGCAGAGCAGCAGCAAGCAGTACAGTTTTTTAACTGCTGAAGTACAGTCACAGTATATAAGAGAAGTGCAAAGAAAAAATACTTAGAGCTCATGTGTGGATTTCCCAGCTGAGAAAGACCAGGTAAACACCTGCAGCCACTACATGAATAATTCCAGTGCTCCTAATGTAGAAGCACAGAAGGTGGTGTCCGGAGTGAAGTAGTATCACAAACAAACTTAAAGATATGGATAGAGCAGTATACCTTAAACAGCTCATAAAAGTGTGATTATCCAATAAAAATACTTCACTTTGTAAAAATGAGCCAAGAACCACTCATTTGTACAGAATTTATAAAGGCACTAGAAACAAGATAAGCTGATTGATAAGCTCTCTAGCCAATCTCAAGTGTTTCCTCAACCTAGACAGGCCAGGCTACCTTTCTGTGTACTAAAAGGAAAATCCACTGACCTTGATGAGAAAACAAGTGCTTGCTATAGTGTAAAAATACACTTTTATCCAACAGTTAGCTAGATAATGAATTCAGATGACGTAAATCAGTACAACAGATAAGAGGCAAAATGCACTTTTTCGATATAAGCAAAAGGAAAGCCAAATAATTCAAATAAAAAAATCAGGATATCTGCAGCAGTGTAGAAATGGAGGAGCTTATTAAGCTCAATTTACTGTAGGGAGTGGGAAGTATAAAATCACCAAATTTAAAACGAAGACCGATAAACATGAGGGTGGATGGGAAACCCTAGCAGGGACTCACCAGCAGTGCTATACCTTGTGCAGGCTTGAAAATTTTCAGAGAAAGCCAAGAGCCCAGAGTTTCACCTTGTATTTAAGTATCACTCAGAAGATAATTAAAATTAACCAATGTAAAAACATGTGAAATATGAGTCTGGATAATTTAAATATCTGTGTCTCACACAGAACAAAACCACCAAGCAAAGATTTCTTAAAACGGAAAAGAAACTGAAGCAGGTAAGACAGAAAGCAACTCTATTTTCAATGACAAAAAATGTAGGTTTACCTTTTCACCCAGCAGGGAATCAACAACAGTGCTATACCTTATGCAGGCTTGAAATCCTTCAGACAAAGACAAAGGCCCAGAGTTTCACTTTGTATTTTATGTATCACTCAGGAGAAAATTGATATGAACCAATGAAAAACACGTGAAATATGAGCCCAGATAATTTAAGTGTCTGTATCTCACACAGAATAAAACCACTAGGTGAAGATTTATTAAAATAGAAAACAAGATGGAGCAGGTAAGACAGAAAACAGCTCTATCAGTCAAAGACAGATAAGACAAGAATGGTTAACAAACACAGCGAGATAAGACAGAGAGGCATTTATGGAAACAATAGTTATAAATGGCTATGTGATCACTCAGTGCACTACTTCTGAAATTAATACATGTATAAATAGCTGTCATATGTTCTGTTAGTACTGTGGATGATGTTGCAATTGGTTGTATGCACATTTTATTTATTTATTTATTTTTTAATTTTACTTTTGATTACTGGTAAAGTCCGACTGCACAAAAATCCTTTTTCAGTGGATGCCTGGGAAGAAAAGCCCCACAATTAACATGTAACAATGATTTTAATTACAAATACAAGGTTTACATATACATGGCTTGACATTTACGTTAAACATATAAGATTGGATAAAACTATATTCATGTAAATATTCTTATTAATGGCATTGTTGCATAGTCTAGTACAGCTAAACAGAGAATTATTCTTTAAAAAAAAAACAAAATGAATAAATCTATCAGGAAAGTGAGTGACTTATAGAATGCAAACCAGGTATTAATAACAATTGGTGGGTGATCAAAACATTATTTTAGTTCACTGCTGCAAAGCTGTTTGTGTGGGGGGGGATAAGACACCCTTATTGTGTTTTGAAGGTCCATTGCAGTAAGTGTTGAAATCCAGACATGTGTAAACATATTTCATGTGTACCAACATAAATTTTGTAATGTTTATTTAATATATTTATTTTCATTTCATTTCCCTTTTGTGTGTTTTTATTTATTTATTTTTTCATGCCAGTGTTTGCATGATCTGTGGTTTAGCGCAAACAAGGCAAATGAAGAAACACAATGAATGTGAGGTTTCACTCTACTTGTGTCGACAGCAGTGCACAAACATGGACTAGTGGCCCACACAGGAAGTAGACAGAACATCCGCAGATAGGGAGTAGACAGTGTAAAGGTCAAAAAGGATATACCCTGGGATTCATGAAGCTCGGCGCAAGTCCGGCGTAAGGCTTGCGCCGGCCGTGCGGCGTATATATGGAGTAGTCGCACCATATGCATATTAATGAAGGCGCGCAGATTTTGACCAGGCTGATGTATGTACCAGTTCTTTGTCTAAAACAGGATACAAATGTAGCTATTATAGATCTTAGTTTAGAAGTTGTAGTAATATTATCTGCTTTCCCAATCCCTGTGTGTGCTCTTTTTATTCCAAAAGAGAAGCTTTCTTGTAGATTAAGTGCTTTAGGTAGCCATGCTGATATAAAGGAAATCATGTTATCACCCTCTTTTCTCTCTGGGAGGCCAAAGATTATTTTATTATTTCTTCTCTCTGTTTTCAAAGTCATCCAGTTTCTCCATCAACCAACAATTTTGAGGTTTTTGAATTGACATTTGAGATTCATTTTACTTAAGTCTAGTATCAATGTCAGTTACAGCATTTTCAATGTCTAAGACTTTTGTTCGACATTGTTGAAATAGATCTTTGAAACTATTTGTTTTAAACTATTATCCTTAACTTCTTGAACATTGTTGTGAAAACCATCTATTTTAATAGTCAAATCTTGCAATGCTGATGTCACCTGGTGGAGTTCTTTCTTAATAGCAGAGTCAATGTGGTTATTCTTTGAGTTGCTCATCCTTTAGTATGTTAGAAAGACTCTTCCCTTAAGTATTTTGACAGGAAATTTCCTTTCAAAAAATACCAAACTTTAGAATATGGTTAAAAAAATATTTAGTAATATGTAGAGATTGAATAAAGTGTTAAATTAATCATTTTTCCTGTCAATAGTTTAAAAAAAGATGCAGAGCTCTGAAAAAAGATGTTAACTTAGACACTGTTAAGCTCAGATGGCACAGTGGTGCAGCAGTAGTGTTGTCATCTTACAGCAAGAGGTTATCTGGTTCAATTCTTGGCTAGGGTGCCTTTTGTGCAGAGTCTGTATGTTTTCTGTGCATGCATGTGGGTCTCCTCCAGGTTCTCTGGTTTCTTCCCGTTACAAAGACATGCATCTGGAGTGTTTCTCCCTGGGCTTCCACTGAAAATTGGCTTTCTTCCAGGTTGGACTTTCCTGGTAAGCAAACATTGAATAAATAAATTATGCTATCTAGGCTGCACCCCTCATTATTCATTTATTGTCCGTCATTCTGGCAGGAAACTCAGTTAATCATTTTCACAGATGCAGTGTGTCATACTTGAAATGAATATCAAAACCAAGTTAGTTATATGAGACAGAGAATGGAAAATAATGAATGTGATGGGGGAAAGGGTAAATTCAATAATGAAAATTTAAAGCTATCTAAGTCAGGAATATATCTGGTTCATATACATTGCCACAACATGCATATGAAATGCAATATGCTCAAGGGTGTTGGCAGGAAAATATAGAAATATAATGAGTGACAGTTACATAAGTGTTTAAGCTGGCTTTAAGACAACAAAAATATAGATTGTTATAACACTTCTTGCTGTTAGCAGTTGGAAATTCTTTCTAAGTCTTTTATAAATACCCAGGGTAGAGATACACAAAATTCAGCATCTGGGGAGAAAAGTATACTTATGGAACCTATATGTTAAGTAAAGAAAACAAGGTTTTGGGTGAAGTGAGAATGTATTTTGAAAACGTGACAAAAACAGAAGAGAGAGCAACATCAGAGGGGAAAGAAGAAGATGTTATAATGTCCCCACAGATGGAAAGGCAAGAAGCTGATAGTTGTAATCTACCATTATACTTTAAAATCTGCTATCAAAGGGACTACCAAAGGATCACTTATATTCAAAAAGTCACATTTTTACCATCTATGTTACAGAAAGAACATATTCTAAATCATCAGTGGCTGTGTAGAAATCACTTCTATGTTATATTAAAAAATATTCTAATGTTACCTCCCAGCCAAAAGAAAAAAAAAATACGTTCATGGTCAGTCTATATGAAACACCATTAGCAACTCAGACAGTAACACACTTGAATTTGATGCCAGGAAGATTACAAGGCTGTGAATTCATATTCTAGGGCTGACACTGCACTGTAGGATAGGTAGTTGGAAGAGAGGAGAAGAGTGTTGCACTTTGAAATCTTGCCCTTTATGTAAGATGTTGAACTGATGTTCCTTATGTAATAGAAACCTTAGATGGATATAAAAGATTGCACAGCAATAATTGTAAAGAGAAGGGGCATATTCCCTAAGGCCTGACCAAATTTTCTCTATCTGGATGAGTATCACCTCAAATACTCATTGGAAAAGGTGCGCACCTTATGTGATTAACCCATTCAACAAAGGTAAGTAAATAAACTAATACATATTGAAATGGAAGCCTGTTTGATACAGGCCTTGGTAACTTCACAATCACACCTGTTTAGAAACTACTCTGTGGTACACAATGCTTATGAATAGCATCCTTAATGCAGAAATATAGGTTGTGAATGTTCAATGCCATGACTGTAGGTTTACTAGTCCCAGATCTCCCACTTGTCCAGAATGATAATCTCCAAACTTTCTGCACCTCTTTCTTTCAAACCAAATAAAACTAAAACCAAATATATTCAGTACAGTATTGTTGGCTACTTTTAAGCTTCCTAATATAGTGGAATAAGACTTTATAGTTGTCTTTGGATTAGCTGCAACTCCTAGTTCATTGAGGGCCTTACATTTCCCAGTGGCAAAATCTTAGGTCTCAGTTGCAGTTTTTTAATGTGGAATATAAAAATGAAAAACAATGAGTCGGATAGTCATCTTAAATGAAAATGGAGAAAGAATCTATTTACCTAAACTGTAACAACAATAAATAGTTTGACAGTTAGTTTAAATTCTCACAGAAGGAGAGGGGTATATAGTACTAGTGTTAAAATAAAATTAGGAGTGATTATTATATGTAAATTTTCTGAGAGCGATTGCAGTGCTGTTAGTGAAATGAGAAGGAAACAAGAGTGCATTTACATAAACAAGCAAGAGTTAGACAGCAATTCCATGCCATGGATATGTGGTATAGGTATTTGGACAATTGTTGATTAGTGTGGACCATGGATGCTGTGGAATCGCATGACTTTTTTGTTATATTTAAATCAAAATAAAAGCAGCATGGACTTTTCTCTTGAATATCAGTTAAATTAAATCAGGCAGCTTTAATAAACTCTACACAGTCCACTAACACAGAGTAGTTCACTGTTTTCTATTCATTAAGCAGTCCTACACAGTGTGTAGAGCTGCACAACCACAATAAACACTGTGGCATGCTAATTAAAGCATAAGCAGCTGAATTGCATATTAATCAACCAATCCAAGATGGAGGAGTTATTCAACAAGCTATAAAGTAACCATGTAGGCTAGGTGCTGGTTTTACCTGCAAATTTCAAAACCTATTGGAATACAGCCATGGAAAGGAGTCTACACAGAAAGAATGTTAGGGACTGTTGTTGCTTTAATTCATGTGTTTGTGCAACAGGCTGAAGTCTATGCTGCTGCTGCTAACAGATGATGGTCAAGAAGGAGAAGAGTTTTTAGACCTCATTTAACTTGTCACAACCTACATGACTTGAAGATTGTAGAGCACTACAGGGTGGATAGACACTCACTACAGGAACTCTGTAACCTCTGTTGTCCTCTACTCAGACTCATGGCAAACAGAGGGGAACCCATACCAGTAAAGACAAAGGTATGTGTAGCACTTAGAATCTTAGCTACAGTAACCTTTCAGAGACCAACAGGGGACCTGCTGGAGGTGTCACAGCCATCAGCATCTAGGATCCTTCATCAGTTCCTGAATGCTGTGCTCCAACATGCCAGTGATCACATATATTTTCCCCGTACTCCTGAGGACAGGATCACAAATATGCAGGAGTTCTACACTGTAGCACACTATCCTGAAGTAGTGGGTGCCATAGATAGTACACATATAAAAATGAAGGCACCACCTGGGGAGCAGGGAAGGCTGTACATAAATAGAAAGGGCTTCTACTCTAACTGCCAAGTTGTGTGTGATGCAAAGGGAATCATCTTGAATGTGTCTACTAGCAACCCATCCAGTTACTATGACTCACATATCTGGTACACCTCCTAATTATATCTGATGTTCACTAGGGGTGATATCTCACAGGGTCATTTACTGGGAGATGCAAGTTATGCACTGGAACCATGGCTGATGACGTCCCTCAGGAATGCACACACACCCACTGAAAAATACCATAACGAGGCACATGCTCAAACCAGAAATATCATAGAGTGTGATTTTAGGATGCTGAAGTCACAGTTTTGGTGCCTAGATACATCTGGGGGAGCTCTGCAGTACAATCCATGTACATGTACTGAAATACTCACCATTTGTGCCATGCTTCACAACATCATCCAGAAAAAGCAGCTTCATCGGGATCAACAAGGGGAAGGGGCACACATCCCATCACCAATGGAAAGGTCACCACAGCCACATGCAGGTGAGGAGTCAGAAGGAGAACCAGGAGCTGCTGTGGGTGTAGGCAGATGTAGGCATGCACAATATGTCCTCATATTGGCTAAAAGGCAATGCATAGCACACTCACTCACCACCTAAGGGACTAAAACCTTCATCGTATGCACATAAATATAGTAACATTGATGCTAGACAATGCTCACAACCTTTACCTACCCATGTAATGGCTGTATACTCTTAGCATCAGAAAGGTTCAGCCCTGAACTAAAACTATAACAACTACTAGATTTACAAGGTAAGTGCTAAGTGGGTGACTTGTACAGCAATGACTTTAACATGTGACAGCAGAGACTTATGTGAATACATGTGTTCTCTATCAAGTAATAGACCTCAGGCATCAAAGATTCACACATTCATACCTCTCAAAAGTAATGATGGTCACCGAATGTCCTGAGTTTAGTCTCATTCTTTTGTAGTGGAAAATCATTAAAGAGAAAAGTTAGAAAGTAATGAGGCACATTTCAATTTCAGACTTCACAACCCTCAGAAGATTATTAAAAACACTGATGCAAAAAAATGTTTTGATTCTATCAACTAATTTTCTAAGACCAAAATATGTCAAAAATACAATTAGCAAAACAGCATTGCAGACACATATATACTAAGCACTAAGTCAGCTATGCACCCCGAGCATCAGACATAAATCTTATGTATCCCTGAATCAAAAACACATAAAACAAGGATATGGCACAGTTATCATCACTTGTACAGGGTTTTGGATGTCTGTGTGTTGGGGGTGGGGTGGCAGGAAGCCTAGGCTGACACAAAAGGTAAGTCAGTGTGTGTCAGTAAGGAAAAGAAGCAGGAAGACATTCAGACAAAGAAACAAATAGCCAGTGGGACAGAATGAGCTTTAAGCTTCCTGAACGAACCATGTAACTGTTGTGTGTGAATGTATGTGCCCTCTAGGTGAAACTGGTGTGTGAGTATCTGCAGAAACACAGCCAAGCTCTATGCTAGCTGTACATCTTGATATGTTGGACATATATGAGCCATGCATGGTAAAGGAGGCAGCTCATCGTTGACATACTTGACCACAAGAACTGCCTTTGCCAGGAGTTTCACTGGCATGTTCACTCCCACTGTCAGATGCACTGCTGCTACCTGAATGTGACTTATATCTGCTGGATAAGCTCTACTCATGAGGATGCCCAAAACCATGATCCCATGGCCTTTCATGTCTGGGTGTGTAAACCTCAACCACTGATGGAAGTAGTGCCACTATGGAAGCGTGATTGGGCATGGCCACATCAGCTAACATCAGATGATGTGGCAGACCTAAGCCCATGTGGATGGCATCCCCCTCCCAGCAGATTTTCCATCACAGACACCACCCATTCCAATGTGTCATTCATCTGATCCATTGAATTGGCCACATGGTCAAGACAGTCATGCATATCAGCCTGTGCCACATCTACAACCCTAAGTTATTCTCTTGGGGACCTATTGGAACATGCCTGTGCCTCCATGATGGCCCCAAACATATGTTGAGTAGCAAAGGAAGACACTCCTGGATCAGGTGGAGGATGGACAGCAGGCCTCCTCTGAACACCCTTAACAACCCTCTTGCATGGCACCTCACCCACACTTTGGCAACAGCCAGAATCCACTAGCACTGAAGCTGCAGTAACCAAACTGCCCTGATTGAGTATCTCACCCTTCACCTGTCCAATATCTGAAGGCTTAATGGAATGGGTTGGTGTAGGCCTACTGGCTGTGTCTGATGAAATTACAGGGAATGACTGAATGTCAACCTCAGTGTCAGACTCAACCCCTGCACTGTGTAAGACTCAACCTCTGTACCTCTGTTTGGCCACCATTATCATCAGAGTCTGCTGATACTTTGACATCAGGTGGTAGAAGTCCCATACTTCCACTGTCAGGATCACCTGTGATAATAAGCAACACACACAGGAAATAAATAATACCTACAATATTATAGTCCAATATATGCTAACTAATTAACAGTGGCACCACTATTATAGACAGTAAAGCAATACACACAACAGTGCTGACACCCACATCACAAACAAATTATTTCTTTGAACTGCTCATCAATACTGACATAAGAATGTTTGGCTTACCATGTGCAGATGACTGTAGACTCCCTATGCTGGTTGGTCCTGAAAGAAGTTAAGCAAAAGGTAAGGACACCATCATCAGAATGAACAGTAACACAGGCGGTTAAAATGTTTTGCCCTTTATATGTACATTAATGATACTTTTAACAAGATCTTGGATGACACATCCACCCCAAGCCCACATGTAATCAACCAGAATATGTTGTTAACTGTATCAGTCTACAACTATTCCTCCCAAAGCAAATGTAATGTTAAACAGAACTTAAGTATCGCTGTTAATATTTTACTATACAAGAAGTATTTAACAATTGAGATAGGTATGCCTACCTGGAAACTCCTCCTGGGACATACTTGTCCTCCCTGAAACAGGAGCATCAACATCAATGACATGCTGTTGTGTGCATCCCACTGAGCCATCTGGATCCCTGACAGTTGGCAGGAACTCTTAATTTGGTATTATTGGTGGCTCTGTAGCAGGCCTCCCCCTGATAGCCATCTGTTCGTGGGCCACTGCAGCTCTTCTCCTCCGAGCCAATGAAATCATGTCAGTGGCCCTATGGTGCACCTCATCATATGTTCTGCTCTGGCCAGCTACTGCATTCAAATCAGCAACTATTTGCTGCCAAATTTGTATTTGGCCAGACATATCCCCATGTCCCCTCTCAAGCAGAAAGGCACCATGATATCTAAATGCTTCCATGATGACTTCATTTTCTGGGTCACTGAAGGACGGTTTTCAGGGATTGGGATGCCTGGGTGCCATAGTCCTAGGTGACATAAAACACAAAAGAAGGATAATAAACATAAATATCACATACATTAAGGTTCTGCTTTGATATAACACATAAAAGGTAAAGGTATTTCACTATTACCCACTAAAGAAACATAAAACAGTGAAGATATTCAAATATTAAAAGTAAGGACTTGTGTGGTTGTAACATATTACAATCACAAGCAAATTAAGGTTGGATGCAAAACAAGGACAGTAACAATACCAAAATCTTGTTTGTGCCAAAACAGAAATGCAACTTTGCTCCTCCATCCCCAAAACAACAGGCAAATGACACATTTTGCTAACAAACCATCAGTGAAATGCTAAAAGGGCTATCAAATACACTGTCTCTGAAACGTGTACCACAGAGCATTCCATTTCAAACAATTGCCAGTCATGTCTATATGGTGTGTATGGTCCATCATAGGAGGCTAACACTCTGTGCCATTGACAATATAGGATGTTTAAATTTCACAGAAATAACAATAGAAGAGTGTGGAGAGAAAAACAGTTGTAACATTAGCACTTGCGATGACAGTTAATAAGTCTGTGCATTTCAGAAAGTAAAATGCCCTAACATATATGCCTGTACCATCAGTACATTTGTAGGAAATGCATACAGATAAAAGTATAATTTGCTAATGATTTCAGCATATGTAGCATATAGCTGAAAAAATGTAAGCATACCTTATCAAGATCAGTAGTCTTCTGTGTAGATAAATCCCTAAGTAATACCCTATTTTGTTTTATCCACATAAGCAAGTTTCCTTAACTTCAGGTTCCCTAGCCACACAATTCCCTTTTTGTAGTGTAGATTGAGGGCTGTGAGCATACTGAAGATGCAAATGAGGTATGAACTCATTAGAATTGCTGAATCCCAAATACTTGGCTCCGTGTATCTAATGTAAACATAGTGCAAGCACTCCTTCAGTGTTTGTTGATAATGTATTGCAGCTGTGAATGATTACTGGTAGGCAGAAGGAAAACACAACAGCAATTCAGCCAGGTTAGACTTACAAAGTGGAGAACTAATAGTATTAAGGTTTTAAATGTAAGTAAGCAGCTCACAGTTTCTGTTTAGTAATATCAAACTTCTCCTTTATTTCTTCAGAATTGTGTATTACCACCATTTAATATCTTCACATATTTTAAGGACAATGATACAGAATGCTTTACAGACTGCATATTCATAGGTTCATAGGATATTACTAGGTTATTGACCAGAGGGTCTTTACAAGCCTAGCTGTTAAATCCCTATCTAATACTAGATGAGAGATATCATCTATGCCCAATGTTTTTCTAGCAAGGGATACTCATGTCCAGGAGAGTAGCCAGAGCAATCCCCAGCAGACATTTATAGTTTCCCAGCCAGTCATCCAAGGTTCACTTAAACAGGGTCATGGAGGTGCTCTGCTTGATATTAATTGGAAGCATATTCCAGAGGAGTGGCAACCTCTGAGAGATGTATCTGTAGCTGCAGCAATTCCTATTTATGTTGCAGGTTAGACTGATGTCCTTGGAACGAGTGACTCCAGTCCCATTTGACTTACAGATGTGTAGCATTTCCATTAAATTTGGGTAAGAGATAGTCCTGTAAACCAGACATAAGTCACCTCGAAGTAGTCTATATGTTACTGAGTACAGTGACAGTGACTTCCATCTGTCTGTAGAAGACATGTGCTGGAGAACCTGAATTTTCTTAGTTAGCAATTTCTGAGGTCTCTCAAGTTCCTGCAAGTGTCTGGTATGGTACATACCAAAGGGAGTATTATAGTCAATAATAGACCTGATGAGTGACAAGTACAGGGGAATTATAACCTCTTTTGTTTTTGAGGTGATGTCTTTGCAAACCAGGTGAGCAATGTAGAATGCCTTCCTTACCACAGTAGACACATGGTGGTCAAAGCTGAGGTCACAGTCAACTTGCGTTCCTTGGTCTCTCACTACTGAATTGGTACATAGGGAATTATTGTTTATTTTATAATCAGCCAGGACATTGTTTTTACTGAAGGAAATGATGATGCATTTTTTAGCATTTAGTTTAGGACCACGGCTTTTGTACCAATCATTGGTCTGTGTAAGCCCTTTTTGAAGTACACTGACATCACTAGGGGGTTCAAGGATAGAACCTAATTTGCAGTCATCCACAAACTCTGCTAGCCACAGCCCCTCCATTTTGGCCTGGACTTCTGAGATGTATAGGCCAAACAAGAGGGGGGTGCAGCACTGACCCGTATGGGACCCCACTGGTGACAGGTCTGCTGGAAGAGGTAAAGTCTCCCACTTTGACTGAGTGTTGTTGATCTGTGAGCCAGTTTGCAACCCACCTGACATCATAGGGGTTGATATTCATATGTGTTAGTTTGTCAATGATGCCCAAATCTGGGATAGTGTTGAAGACCTTGACCAAGTCAAGTCAGGCATGACCTGACTTTGACAAAACCAAACTGGGATGGATCCAGGGTTTGGAGGTCACCTATGTCCTTATTTATGAGGTCCATGATGATTCATTTCATTGCCTTACAGATGTCTGGTTAAACTTATGGGTCAATAGTTAGCTGGGGGTGTTGCCAAGCCACCCTTGTGGAGTGGATAACAGTTGCTGTTTTCCATTTAGTGGGGACAAGGCCAGTACTCAGGTTGCGGTTGTATAGAGTGCCTAATGGAGTAACTAGCTCTTGTATTAAAACACTAAGAATGCAGTCGGAATGCCATCTGGTCCCATGGAGGTTGTGTTCTTAGCTTTGGAGAGAGCATTTATGACTTGCTCTTTAGAGGTGTAGGGAAGAGGAGATGATAAAGATGTGGTTTTGGTATGCTTGGGGGGGGTGAATTTTTTGTCAAACTGTCTTTTAGCAGGTTTGCAATTTCTGCAGGGTCAGTGCGTGTGATGCCATCCACAATTAGTTCAGCACACATCTGAGTCCTAATGTTTAGGTTGCAGACATAGCTGAAGAAAGTCTTTTGGTTTTCATTGATTATGGTTGCTAAAGTTTTCTCACAGTTGCTCTTTGAATATTTTACTGGTTGTCTTATTTGCCTGTTTAGGCTGAGGAGGGTGCTCTTCCAGTTCTGGGATTTCACATTTACATTTTTAGACAGCAGCTTCTTTCACATTTTGTATAATTTATTAATACTAGATGTCCACAAGGATTGTTTGTTTTTTTCTTGAGGATCTTGCTTTAATCCTATCTGGCATGGCTGTGTCTATATATTTGCATATATGTTTTTATAGGGCATCAGTGTATACCTTAGTATAGCCATCAATGCCATCTGTGGAAACTGGAGCTTGGAAGTTGATTATACCTTCCCTTAGGAGGGTATAGTTAGCTTTACCAAAGTTTTTTAGCCTGACATCTTGTTTGGGGAGTTCTGATGCTATTACTACTTCAAAAATAACTGATTTATGGTCAGTTTTAAGCAGTGCAAGCCCTGCACTTGAGGTGTTGCATCATTTACTCATATTGGTGATTACCAGGTCTAGAATATTGGAGCCCCTTGTGGGGTCGTGCACTATTTGTTCCAGGGCATTTGAGATAACAAAGTCCAGAAACTTTTGTGTGAGTGAATTTGGGCTCATGTAGGTTTCCCAGGTAAGAGAAGGATAGTTGAAGTCACCCATGACTAGAGTGGTAGGTTGTACCTTAATTGTCCCAAGTAGGTCTAAATAAGCTGTGTGGGTATCTTGGTTCATGGAAGGGGACCTGTAACTGGCAATAACCTGAAGAGAGGTCTTACCCAAAGTAACTTGGACTCAGAGTAGCTCCATAGAGTTTTCTTGTCTAAGCAGTCTAGAGAAGTAATTATGTTTAATAAAGATAGATACTCCATGTCCTTTGGTTCTCACAACTTCAATCTGTGGTCTGAAAGTGTGGAAGGCATTTAAGCCTTGCAAGGCCGGCTACTTTCTGTCACCTTGAGACAGGTTTCTGTGACTGCACGGATGTCAGCATCTTCCAGGGAGAGGAGTGCTTCCAGAGAATGCAGTTTCTGATTTAAACTCTTAGCATTTAGTAGCATGACCCTTAGTTTATTTGTGTTTGATATTTTCACGTCAGGAATTTTGTTGTTGTGACCTTGCCTAAAAAAGCATTATGGAAGAGGCAAGTGCCTTAGACAGCAACAGAAAACCTAGAGGTGCCAGGTGAAGACCATCTCGGAAAAGCAGTGTGGTCTATATACCTTGTTGTCCCAGGCTGTAGGAACTGGATCCCCTTAGAATGACCCCAGAAACTAAGCCAATTATTGAAGTCAATCATTTTCTGTTTATATTGTGGTATCATCCTATGTGAGGGTAAAATGCTTCTCAAAGCTAGGGACATACCTGCCTGGGACAGATATTCAGAGAGCTCAATCATGCCTGTCTTCATAAAATCCAGAGTGGTACATCTCAAGTCATTCACACCAGGTAGCTGATTATAGCCTTCTCCTTGTTCAACCTGGTGAATGGGGCATTTGTATGTCTTACTATAGAGTCACCTATAACTAAAACATTTGGAATAGTTGTGTACTGTCTTAAGGACTTATTTGGTAAGACACAGGTGCTAGTGTTTTTTATGTGTATTATGTGCTTTAGCTGTTGTGTTAAATGTAGCAGGTTTGTGTTTTGGAAGTCTCTGGTGTTTAGGTAGGTTTCTAGAGGGTACCTCTGCATATTAAGGTTTATGTGTTGGGTGTATATTATGAACTGGAGTTGTGGTGTGTGAGCTGACAACCTGTTTAGTGTTTTGGGCATGAGGCAGCAGTGATTCCAGATTCTTAGTGTAGGAGCATCTCTTGCAAATTGTACTTGAGCGATTTAGGAGTAAGGGGTTATCACTATACATGAAGCAGTTGCAACACTGCCTCAAAAAAATGTCCACCAGGCTGGCAGGAGAAACAGAGGGGAAACTGACAGTCCATAATGCAAGGTTTGAACCTAGTATCTAAGCAGATAAGGATAAAAAGATGGGGTATTAGGCATAGAGCTATTTTAGGGTGACTAACCTATGGGGAGTATAGTAGGAGAGCTATAAAAGATGGGATCTATAGGGTTTGATGTTGATAGGTAAGAGATAAAATCTCTGTTGGGTGGTTCACTGAACAGCTGAGAGCTATTCAAGGACTGTTCTGCTAAATAGCAGCCACTTCTAAGGGAAAATACTTCTACTGGTGCTTTTGCATCTATAACTGCCAAGAGTAACCCCTTTTTGTCTGGTGGTGCACAATGGTGTGCTATGTGCAAGCAAGAGCAGGTAATACAAACAAACCAATGTTAAGCTCAAACTGAGCCCTGTACCATTGAAATAGCTCCACTGAGCCCTGAACCAATAACCTTGAATTATATAGTCCTACTGTATGCTCCTCCCATGAGAGTATGGGGGGCCTCTCCAAAAAAAGATGTTCTGAGTTTTAGTGCTCAAGCTATAAACAGAACTGAATTTAGCTGGTCTGAATCCAGTCTATACTACTGCCAAAAGAACTGCAATGGAACAACAGAAAAACAGTGGGATTATTTTTATTAAATAAGCAACAGTGTAAAAAGCAGCACAGTTTTCTTGAATTAATAATAGCAACAGTATAAAACAGCAGAAACATATATATTTTTTAATTAAGTAAAAGCAGCAGTCGGTGTGAAATACAGTCAAAGTGCAACAAATGCAGTAGTGAAATACAGTGCAGAGCAGCAGCAAGCAGTACAGTTTTTTAACTGCTGAAGTACAGTCACAGTATAAAAGAGAAGTGCAAAGAAAAAATACTTAGAACTCATGTGTGGATTTCCCAGCTGAGAAAGACCAGGTAAACACCTGCAGCCACTACATGAATAATTCCAGTGCTCCTAATGTAGAAGCACAGAAGGTGGTGTCCGGAGTGAAGTAGTATCACAAACAAACTTAAAGATATGGATAGAACAGTATACCTTAAACAGCTCATAAAAGTGTGATTATCCAATAAAAATACTTCACTTTGTAAAAATGAGCCAAGAACCACTCATTTGTACAGAATTTATAAAGGCACTAGAAACAAGATAAGCTGATTGATAAGCTCTCTAGCCAATCTCAAGTGTTTCCTCAACCTAGACAGGCCAGGCTACCTTTCTGTGTACTAAAAGGAAAATCCACTGACCTTGATGAGAAAACAAGTGCTTGCTATAGTGTAAAAATACACTTTTATCCAACAGTTAGCTAGATAATGAATTCAGATGAAGTAAATCAGTACAACAGACAATAAGAGGCAAAATGCACTTTTTCGATATAAGCAAAAGGAAAGCCAAATAATTCAAATAAAAAAAATCAGGATATCTGCAGCAGTGTAGAAATGGAGGAGCTTATTAAGCTCAATTTACTGCAGGGAGTGGGAAGTATAAAATCACCAAATTTAAAATGAAGACCGATAAACATGAGGGTGGATGGGAAACCCTAGCAGGGACTCACCAGCAGTGCTATGCTTTGTGCAGGCTTGAAAATTTTCAGACAAAGCCAAGAGCCCAGAGTTTCACCTTGTATTTAAGTATCACTCAGAAGATAATTCAAATTAACCAATGTAAAAACGTGAAATATGAGTCTGGGTAATTTAAATATCTGTGTCTCACACAGAACAAAACCACCAAGCAAAGATTTCTTAAAACAGTAAAGAAACTGAAGCAGGTAAGACAGAAAGCAACTCTATTTTCAAAGACAAAAATTGTAGGTTTACCTTTTCACCCAGCAGGGAATCAACAACAGTGCTATACCTTATGCAGGCTTGAAATCCTTCAGACAAAGACAAAGGCCTAGAGTTTCACTTTGTATTTTATGTATCACTCAGGAGAAAATTGATATGAACCAATGAAAAACATGTGAAATATGAGCCCAGATAATTTAAGTGTCTGTCTCTCACACAGAATAAAACCAATAGGCGAAGATTTATTAAAACAGAAAACAAGATGGAGCAGGTAAGACAGAAAACAGCTCTATCAGTCAAAGACAGATAAGGCAAGAATGGTTAACAAACACAGCGAGATAAGACAGAGAGGCATTTATGGAAACAATAGTTATAAATGGTTATGTGATCACTCAGTGCACTACTTCTGAAATTAATACATGTATAAATAGCTGTCATATGTTCTGTTAGTACTGTGGATGATGTTGTATTTGGTTGTATGCACATTTTATTTATTTATTTATTTTTTAATTTTACTTTTGATTACTGGTAAAGTCCGACTGCACAAAAATCCTTTTTCAGTGGATGCCTGGGAAGAAAAGCCCCACAATTAACATGTAACAATGATTTTAATTACAAATACAAGGTTTACATATACATGGCTTGACATTTACGTTAAACATATAAGATTGGATGAAACTATATTCATGTAAATATTCTTATTAATGGCATTGTTGCATAGTCTAGTACAGGTAAACAGAGAATTATTCTTTAAAAAAAAACAAAATGAATAAATCTATCAGGAAAGTGAGTGACTTATAGAATGCAAACCAGGTATTATTAATAACAATTGGTGGGTGATCAAAACATTATTTTAGTTCTCTGCTGCAAAGCTGTTTGTGTGGGGGGATAAGACACCCTTATTGTGTTTTGAAGGTCCATTGCAGTAAGTGTTGAAATCCAGACATGTGTAAACATATTTCATGTGTACCAACATAAATTTTGTAATGTTTATTTAATATATTTATTTTCATTTCATTTCCCTTTTGTGTGTTTTTATTTATTTATTTTTTCATGCCAATGTTTGCATGATATGTGGTTTAGCGCAAACAAGGCAAATGAAGAAACACAATGAATGTGAGATTTCACTCTACTTGTGTCGACAGCAGTGCACAAACATGGACTAGTGGCCCACACAGGAAGTAGACAGAACATCCGCAGAAAGGGAGTAGACAATGTAAAGGTCAAAAAGGATATACCCTGGGATTCATGAAGCTCGGCGCAAGTCCGGTGTAAGGCTTGCGCCGGCCGTGCAGCGTATATATGGAGTAGTCGCACCATATGCATATTAATGAAGGTGCACAGCCACCACAACCACATACATAGGAAACGTGCATGAGTGCAAGGGGCATATCGAAGTTGCGCAGGGAGGAGTGTCAATGTTGGCTGTCGGGGAGCAACCTAAACTGCTGAATATTATATTCCACCAGCAATAGTAATCGTACCTATCAGTGTCCGTGGATACTGAAACGTATGCAAAGCATAGTCCCTGTGAACAGAAAAAGAAGAATCAAACACAAATGCACGGTAGGGATTAACGGGTCCCTACCCTTGAACAAATGACATGAAAACCATCTGCCCGTAGTCCAACGTAGTGTTGATAGCTATACCATGTGGAAGTGAAACGTATCATATGTTAGCGCACCGCCAGTAGGTACGTCCAGTCCAACAGAGAGGGTCACCAGCTGACCCATAATGTGAGGGAGGGAACATAGCTGTGCAGATGTGTCCATAACAAAATACACGAGGAGAAATGTAGATATATGTAGTGACCGTATGTCTGAATCATATACCACAAGTCAGGTAATAGTCACATACAAAAGGTATGTCCATATTTCACATACCAAATGTGATAGGAAATAGCATACGCATGTAAACAAAACAGAAGGAGCATATAAACAGCCATAACAATATGGACACATGTAGGCCGAAAGGAACAGTATGATCCGTATCGTCAACCAAGATTACCACCTGTCCCACTTTGCGAGCGACAGTCCCTCTGTGGGCAGATGTGTCCTGACACAAACATGTAAAACTGGCAAATGTCCAGAGAATACAGGACATAATTCTTCAGTAGACGTCATGCAATAGTTGCATTAAACATATTTCACTAAACGTAAATTACATAAATGTCATAACAAACAGAATAAGATACCAAAATGCTACAAGAATAAGCTTAGATATAGGCGAGAATTGTAAGTTCTGTCTGCCGAACTGACCGTGGGTATGTGTCGGCCTGTAAAATATGCTGTGTTCATCGCAAATGTCACAGTAGGGTTGCCACCTTTTCAAATGGCCAAAGTGGGACATGTTTGGTACAGACATCAGATTTTACAGGCCGACACATACCCACGGCCAGTACAAAGGACAGAATGGAACTGTTTTGCCTACAGAAAAGCGTATTCTTATAGTATTTTAGTTGCTTATTCTGTTTCTCATAACATTTAGGTATTTCAGATACAGAATAACTGTTTAATGCAACTATTACATAAAATATAAGAAATAATTTTGTCCTAAAATCTCAGGGCATTTGCCATGTTTACAATTACATGTCAGGACACAAGAAGGGACTGTCCCTCGCAAACTGGGACAGGTGGTAACCCTATGTCACACTGTGGCCAACTGAAAAGGTGGAAACACAACCGTCGACTGTGGGGAGGCATTGTCCACAACAGTCGGACATGTGTAAGGAATAGCTTGGACATAGGAAAAGGTGCCATCCTACCAATGAGTAAAATAGGCTGGCAAAATCCGGAAGGCAGCTGTATAATCCGAACGTGTATGTGACACAGTCGAACGGGTAGTACCCGGATACACCAACTAAGTAATGAAAATGAAGTATGGGCGTGTACTTATGTGCGTAAGGTATAGCATGTGGAAAGCAAACATGGCAGGGTAGTCCACACAACCATAAAGGTACCCGACACATGTAGGGTAGTCAATGTGTAACTCTGGCCGTGTCATGGGCCAGCAACCAAAGTAGTGCTCTATGGGGTGTGAAGAATTTGCGTGTGAGGGGTGGGTGTTTAATGGTAAATTCCTCAAAGGCGATACTGTGTTGTATGCAGAAAAGGTGAACCAGAGGTGTACGAGGGGGCAGTGAGTGAAGTGGAAAGAAACACAACCACATGTAGAAACAGCTGCAAGACAAGCAGACAGGCTATAGTGTAGAACACAGTCCCACAAACATATGAATATGGAAATGTGAGAGACAAATGTATAGATATGTCACCATCACATACCCACAGATGGGTCCTGATGGAACTGGTCATAACAAATGCAACACACCTGGATGCATAATGGCCTACCCAGCATACCCTCCACAACACACAACCTGCCACCATACCAGAACGCCCACCAAATCCAGCCGTACTTGGTCCACTGGTTTGTTGCAGACCCAGCTACACACAGTGACCCCTATGCATATGTAGTAGGTATTGTCACCCTAGGCAGTGTCAGGATTGCAAACCATGTGTCCCCTGCATGTAAACCCCCCTGCACATTTTCGTGAAGCCACAAAAATCTTTGTTATCTAACTTGTTTTGGTCTAGTCCAATTTTTGGGATATCCCTCATGGGATTACCAACTTGTGTAAATAGTAGAATGGGTATGACGACATGATGTCCAATCAAGTAGATATCTGGACACAAGTCAGAATGTGCAGTGGAGGTCCATGACACTGTCCAGCCCTAAGTGGGCATGCATAACCTACCACCCAGGATAAAATACCTTCCTGTGATGCACATGTCCAGACATGAATAGGAGGGAGAATATAATGCACACATTTGCAAAGTGGAAAACGGCATGAGGGCGAGGAAGACACTGACGTAAACAGGTCAACCCTGATCAAGTTTGAGAGACATTGACTGTGTGTATTCGTGACCGACCATACCTGTCAACCTGTGTGAGCAAGATATCTGGACAGAGCCGTGAATATAAGTGAGATAAAGGTCCAAAAACAGGGACAATCTGTAAAGATAGCTCTTAGAAACATAGACATTTGATAGAATAACAGTTTGCACATTGGCATTAATGTCTGGAGTATGAAGTCTGAAACCCAACTGTCTGTCAGCACGTTCCACCTGCAGTCTTTAATGCTGAGCTACTGCTGTGCCAGAACACAACAGTGTATTACAGAGGTCCGTGCCATACCACTCAACTGTCTGGATATTCACAGAATGACGAGGGTCACCACCTGTCCCACTTTGCGAGTAAAAGTCCCTCTGTAGGCAGTTGTGTCCTGTGAAAAAAATCAAGACATAGCAAATGTCCTGAGAGTTTAGGACAAAGTTATTTCCTAATTTTCTTTAATAGTCGCATAAAACAGTTATCTTATATATGAAACTTCTATATGTTATGTGAAGTAGCATAAGCAATTCAATAGTTACTAGAATAAGCTATTATATGTGCAAAAAAGGTTAAGTTCTGTACTATGCACGGCTGTAGGTATGTTTTGTCCTGGAAAATCTGACATCTCTACAGAACATATCGCACTTTGGGCATTTGAAAAGGTGGCAACCCTAAGAATGACCAGAGGTTCGCCCCATAGTGTTGTTGTGTGTCTCCAACAATCTGCACTAGTGTGGTAAACAGCTGAGGATTGATGTCACTAAATAATGAGAAATATCCTGAGTTTAAGACTCCACAACCTTCGGAAAAGTCATGCTAATGCAAAACCTAGTATTCTATCAACGTTCTAAGCTTGTAAGAGTAATCATTAAAATGTGTCCCTAATTGTCCCCCCATCGTGTAGGTTTTGCACAGGTTTGGTGCTCTAAGAGGTTGAGAGGTATGGTCCGTACATATTTACACTTGTGTAATGTACAACTGCATACCTGTAGTCACTTCATGTCCAAAATAATAATCCCCGTATGACTGTATACAGGTAATAGTCAAATGTGAATGGGAACACCCCTCACCGTGGAGTATGGACTGTAACAGCCCCACCCATAATATGTATTGCCAGCAGAATAAGCTGCTGACAGGTGCCCAAACACCTGTGTCTATAAACACAGGTAAAACTTCAAAATAGGGAGATAATCCCTGTCGATATGCTTCATCTGAGATTTGAACTCGGCCAGGGACGTTCCGTTCACCAGGTGGACAAGCCTAAACCCAGATCACTACATGAACACCCTGACAATCAAAGACCTGAATGTGGCTGGACTATATGCCTTGGTGTTCTGCATATCCTCGGAGTGATTAACAATGCAGCCGGAGTCCACAGCAGTAGGCAATAGGGAATGTGTAATATGTAGTACCACATTTTTCCCAGCAGGAGAATGGATGCCTGTGTTGTAAGTGAAGCAGTGAGGCATATGTTGATGTAGCTAAGTACTATGGGTATGCATATCAATGAGGGAGAACACCAATAGAATAGTGGTTCCAGCATCCAGCCAATGTGAATGCATTCCCGGTTGACCTACGACCACTGCACATATAACTTGAAAGTGTAATGAATGCATTCGTGCTGTACACACATTTAAATATGTAAAGATGAACGTGTGTTTCGCAGCAGTCCATAAACCGGAATACAGATATGTAACTGTTACGATCAGAATTATGAAAGTTCACATAAGTACAATTATCTATGAAACATATGTAACCCACAATAAGGATATGCAAGTGCGCCTGTACGTGTGTAATCCACTCACAGAATAGAAAATGAATGGTGTTTTCCCCACGTTCTATGTACATGGCTCATACCTGTTAACCCCGTAAAGTACGAAACAGGACAAAGCCATGACAACAACTGGTACAAATAGGGACAATCCCCAGATATTGCCCTAACAAACATAGAAAGTGGATAGAATAACAGGTGTGTCACTAGCATGGATTCTCTGAAGGGTATGAAGTCATAACCTGAAATGTTTGTCATTATTTACCAACGTCAGTCTTTAATGATATGCCACTAACTTGCCAGATAGACACAAGGTTATGAAAAACGGACCAAAGATAAGTGGCAAACAGCTGTACATGCAGCGGAAATCTGTACAGTTGAAAGGTATGATATGGAGATATATATACACATATATCCACAGACATAAACCAAAGCAAATTATGAGATGAGGAATGTACAGACATATGTATATATGCACATATATATATCTATACACACACGATACATGAATAGATATATACACAACAAACATATGTCCCTGTACATATAACACATGTACATAAATAGGTCATGGTATAGCTATTTTGGATAGACAGACAGACATGCATGAAAGGAGAATACACTGATGCTTTCCAAACCACTGCCCGGAAAGTTCCAGTGTGACAGGACCTGCAAGTTCTACACGTTAAACATGAATATAGGTGTCCTTTGCAGGACCCCAAAAATTGATCCTGTACGAAGGGTGATCCATCATTGATGCAAAAGATGTCACAAGTGCAACTACGATATAGGTGTACATGCAAAAGTAGCAGGTGCAAGGGTAATAACACATGGGTCGATAGAATGTATGACGTACGACCTGATATCCGCAGAGTGGGGAGTGCTCAGAAGTGTCCTCACACTTTATTATTGCTCACATTAAACATGTCTAATGGGTACTGTGGAGGGGTGTCAGCTATGGGAATCATGGGTATGCAGAAATGGGCCAAGGTGTTGGTTGGCACAGATCTATTAGGTACGCCCCATGGGAGTGATCAATATACCTATGTGGGTATAGCACACGCCTATATTCTCCAAAAAGGTGCAACCCATCTACTGAATATTGTGTAAACCATTGGGGGAACACGTAAGGACCTATATCAGTGTCATGTAGGCGATTATCATGGATGGACATGCATACGACCAAGATGGTAACCATACCTGCCAAAATGTCAGAATAAGGCAGCTGGACTAAGGCATAGTACACGAAAGGCAAATAGGGACTATATTAAATATACCCCAGACAAAGTCAGAATGTTGATAGAATAATTGCGTAGTCAGAAATATGAATGTTATGAGAGTTAGTAATCATGAAATAGAAATGTCAGTCATGATTACCTAACCGCACAGTCCATCATGCCTTGCCAGCAATCTACCAGAAAGGCACATTATCATGACAAATGTAACAGAATCGTAGGTCAAACCTCAGGGCATTTACCCATAATGTGTACAGGTGAGAGGTATGAAGGTAACCCATCCTAATTAAATGTACAGAACTAGTGATACTAGGTGGACAGGTGAGAAGAAAGATGTCAGGACAAATGACAAAACATGTACAAGTCAAAAGCATGCATTTCCACAAATGTGAATGACAACGTATGCCCTGTGAAAGTCAATGTGGAAGGTTAATAGACTCAAAAGACATGTGTCCCTCAGAGTGTCATGCAGTGTCACCGATACAGTGTCCAGTCCCCCATACTCATACGTGAGCTCTGCCACTGATGGAAAGCGCAAATACCGGAGTACACATAAGGAACATGATAGAATAATTAGTGTGAATAAGCACCTGTTGGCCTGTGTGAGGAATATAACCCTCTGGGTGGGTGTGTCCTGCAATAGGAATGTAATGGCAACTGGCCTGTGATGGCGCCATGTATTGTGTGTATTGGTGTAAGAAAATTGATTTCCAGTATCAGAAACATACCTCGCAACTGTACGAATGTGCAGATGTATGCCTCATATGTGTGGTGTATTCCTCTTACAATCTGTACCTGTCTGTCAAATACCTGAGAACTGACGTCATTAAATAATGATAAACATATGAGTTTAAGACCCCAAATCCCTCAGAAAGGTCATACTAATGCAAAACCTATTATACTGTCAACTATCTACGTTTGTAAGAGCAATACGTAGAATCTTCCCCTATTTGTCCCCCCATCATGTTAGGCTTTGTACAGATGTTTTGCTCTAGGAGGTTGATAGGTATGATCAGAAACAGATACATGTCTGAGGAAACAGCATTATCAACCGCAAGGTAACTCAGAAGGTATGAAAAGTGCTGCAGTAGGAAGCTCAGTATTAGCCGCAGGTATGTGCTGACTTGTCAAATGACACAGCAGTCTACATGAAGTACCTATTGGGTGTCACCTTTACCAATGATGACAGTGGGACATACCCACAGCCATGCATACACCACAAATAGACATAGCACACAGCAAAGCCTAGGCCATGATACACGAAGCCTCCGGTGTGTATGGATTGAGTGAGAGTACAGCAAGGAAAGATGACTGCCAGGCTATTCAGCAAACACCCGTAGGGGCGTGCAAGACCGCCCGTAACATGAACATTGCACGGACAATGTTGGGATTTGCAACATACCCCATTTGTATGTGTAAGCTATGCAAATTATGTAATTATGCGATACATGAAACAGTAAGCTGTCCGTGCAAGAGCAGAGTTATGTGCAGAAATGTACCCGGATGTTATGCGACTAACGTTCTGCACATTGCTAAACGGAGCAAGGACAGCTGCAAATACAGTATGAATACAGTAGAAGAAGCATGCCAATATCCAAGTCCAAGGCCAGTGGCAGCTTTGTCCATTGGACATCAATAAACCAGTAGTTGTCCTCCCCTGATCCCTGGTGTGGAAGCATAGAGCAGCGCCACGAGAACACGCTGCACTTCAAAACAAGACATATGTATAATATACATACAAAATGTAGGTTTAGTTAGATGTTAGTACACCATGCAGATGAATGGCAAGCTGGAGTCAACATGGCTACTGCGTACTGGTTCTTATATGTGGAAGTGCTCTGTCAGATATGTAACAAAGCATTAGTAGGCAATGTGAGGCAAGTGAGGCTGAGGATAGTGAATCACAACATGTCATGCCATATGGGCCAAGCCTCTACAGTGTAGTGTAGGTTAAGGGGACTATTAGAGTAGAAGATAGGTGACAACATGAGTGTGTATGTATAAAACACTGTAACCTCATGGGAGCAGTGTCACATGTGTGCTGTCAGTACTCAGTGGAAGAGGCGTGTAATGAGATATCCTAGGGAATGTCAGGAGACTGATGGTGTACGCCATGGATACCACCGATGTGACCTGCAAACCTGCCCACTGTGTGTCTGCACCCGTGCACGTCAGTAAGCCAGAGTAAGCATGTGTGTGAGCATGTTAGCCCGTGTGTGCGTGTGGAGTGTGGAAGAACGAGTAAGCTAGTGTACGAATGGTGAAGCCTGTGTAATGTCGTGTATGCATTTGTAAGCGTGTATGCATGTGTACTACACACATCAGACACGTACTGCACACACAGACACACATGCTGCCAATACTACACAAATCAGTGAAATGGCACATGGATGGAGAATACATCATCAGAAGTAACAGTGCTGTAAACTATATTACAGTGATGGTCATAGCTGCAATGCATCATGCCTGCTGATATACACCTGGAAGTAACACACTGTCTGTTAATAGCATGCTAACATCAATACAGTGGAATAAAGCCACCGTGTGCAGCAGCACCAGGTTAGTCAGATCCTGCATCAATGTTACACATCACAGCTGGTGGCACAGGTGACATCATATGCACAGGATGTGGTGTTAACATTTCCAGAGCTGTCATTGAGCCATCCAATGTATACGTAGGTGTGTGTGTGAGGGACAATGGTTATTGCATAGCCCAATGGTGGTGCAGTGGGTTTGTGTATGTGATAGCCATAGCTGTTTGTGGTAAGTGTGTGAGTCTGCATATACACAGGTACAGCATGTGTCAGCCATATACAGGAGGTTGTGGGACAGTCACAGACCGTACCTGCCAGGCTGTAGAGATCACCATTACTGGCCATGGACACCCCTCCATGCATCCAACGCAACCCAGTCCTGCACCTGTCATTGTATACACATACAGTCCTGGGATCTGTACCGCAACCTGTGGAT
Source organism: Protopterus annectens (assembly GCF_019279795.1). Taxonomy (NCBI): domain Eukaryota; kingdom Metazoa; phylum Chordata; order Ceratodontiformes; family Protopteridae; genus Protopterus; species Protopterus annectens. Next base: position 495,976,874 of record NC_056746.1, on the reverse strand, counting down.
AAACGTGAGTCTGTAATGTTAACCTGAGGTGCATAGAATTGTCTGCTACTACAGATGGATATGAGCCATACTCACACTCCAATGTAATAACCACTGCTGACTGTTGCCGAGATCTGCATACGACCATTCAAAGGTGCTGTACTAATATTGTTTCCAATGCCCGTGTAATACCCAGCAACACAATAACTGGTCACTACACATTTATAACCCACAATCACTACAGCACAGAGAATGTGCACTATCACAGAGCCATAGCAGATGTACATACATCCAAGGTGCTCACGTACAGATAATGCAGCACATTCAAGAGTGATAATCCCAACATACATATCTATAAACAATATACATTATATATATATATATATATATATATATATATATGTGTGTGTGTGTAGATAGATACATACACACACACACACACACACACACACACACACACACACGTGGCAGGGCTGGGAGCAGAACACAAACATAACCACTGTACCACACGACAGCATTACGCAGTTACAGAACGCGATACCATGATCAGTGGATCACATGATTCACACAGGCATACGTCTAACCTGCAGACAGCAGCATCAAAGGCAAAGACGCTGCACGGATGTTATGGAGAGTGAATACTGTAAAAGCAATGTACTGTTGTCATGCAGCTGGAAACACACACACACACACACACACACACACACACACACACACACACACACACACACACACACACACACACACACACTTGGCAGGGCTGGGAGTCGAACATACACCTAACTACCCTAACACACTACAGCATGTAGCATTTACAGAATGTGCTACCGAGATTACTAAGCACAGCAGTCCCAGAGGCAGACATCTAGGTGCGTGTCATCATCAGCAAAGGCAAAGATGTCGGTAGGAAACTTCTGTGGTGTGAGGCGTCTAAAAGCAAGACTGAGTCCCCAGGCAGACAGGAGCATGCGTGCAAATACACACACACACACACACACACACACACACACACACACACACCTAGCAGGGCTGGGAGTCGAACATACACCTAACTACCATAACACACTAGAGCATGACGCATTTACAGAACGCACTACAGAGATTACTAAGCACAGCAGTCCCAGAGGCAGACATCTAGGTGCGTGTCATCATCTGCAAAGGCAAAGATGTTGGTAGGAAACTTCTGTGGTGTGAGGCGTCTAAAAGCAAGACTGAGTCCCCAGGCAGATGGGAGAATGAGTGCAAACACACACACACACACACAAACACACACACACACACACACTTGGCAGGGGGCTGGGAGTCGAACATACACCTAACTACCCTAACACACTAGAGCATGACGCATTTACAGAACGTGCTACTGAGAGTACTAAGCACAGCAGTCCCAGAGGCAGACATCTAGGTGTGTGTCATCATCCGCAAAGGCAAAGACGGCGGTAGGAAACTTCTGTGGTGTGAGGCGTCTAAAAGCAAGACGGAGTCCCCAGGCGGACGGAGCATGCGCGCAAACACACACACACACACACACACACACACACACACACACACACACACACACACACACACACACACACACACACACATGCACACACACACACTTGGCAGGGCTGGGAGTTGAACATACACCTAACTACCCTAACACACTACAGCATGATGCATTTACAGGATGCACTACTGAGATTACTAAGCACAGCAGTCCCAGAGGCAGACATCTAGGCACATGTCATCATTCGCAAAAGCAAAGACATCGGTAAGAAACTTCTGTGGTGTGAGGTGTCTAAAAGCAAGACTGAGTCCCCAGGCGGATGGGAGCATGCGCACAAACACACACAAACACACACACACTTGGCAGGGCTGGGAGTCGAACATGCACCTAACTACCCTAACACACTACAGCATGATGCATTTACAGAACACGCTACCTAGATTACTAAGCACAGCAGTCCCAGAGGCAGACATCTAGGTGCGTGTCATCATCAGCAAAGGGAAAGACGTCGGTAGGAAACTTCTGTGGTGTGAGGTGTCTAAAAGCAAGACTGAGTCCCCAGGTGGATGGGAGCATGCTCGCAAACACACACACACACACACACACACACACACACACACACACACACACACACACACACACACACACACTTGGCAGGGCTGGGAGTCGAACATACACCTAACTACCCTAACACACTACAGCATGACGCATTTACAGAATGCGCTACCGAGATTACTAAACACAGCCATCCCGAGGCATACTTCTAGGCGTGTGTCATCATCCGCACTGACAAGGACGCCGACAGGGATTGTATAGAGAGTGATCAGTCTGAAAGCATACAGACATATTACTTTCCCACGGTACACATAGAAAACACACGGCAGTGGTGTGATCATGGCAACGTAAGATTTATGGTGCACCTCGACAACATGACATAGTCACAGGACGCCTCACAGACAGTACACCCTTCAAGATAGTCGACCAGTGTGTACTCAGTAGGCATCCATCGTGAAGTTGAAAATGGACATCTGTTGCCTGGATGACCACCATGGCTATACAGGATGTCAACGGCCATGCACAGAGCGACATCACGACACAAGGTGTCACTGGGCATGGTCACATGCTTAGTAATACACGTCCGTTCGGACTGTACTGTGTGTCGATCTACACAACAGTGTACTGGGCATGCTCACACACTTAGTAGTTGCAAAGGGCCGTTTTGCATGCAGACGGAGTCTCAACTCGCAAGGGCTCAGTTGGGACTGTCATGTGTGTCCATCTACACAACAGTGTACTGGGCATGCTCTCACACAGCAGTTGCAAAGGGCCGTCTTGCATGCAGACAGAGTCTCAACTCTCAAGGAATCAGTTGGGACTGTCATGTGTGTCCATCTACACAACAGTGTACTGGGCATGCTCACACACTTACAGTTGCAAAGGGCCGTCTTTCATGCAGATGGAGTCTAGACACGGAAGGGCACAGTAAGGTATAACTGTCCCCATGCACAGAGAGGTCATACACATGCAGTGACCAGTACACACTCAGCTGCCATCACAGCTGTCACAGGTGCAGATCCCAGACGTACACACCGCAGTCTACACTGTAGCCCTCGAGACATCACCATGTCATTGCTGCAGCAGTACCCAGCCATACATTACCACAACACTGTGTGACACATGACCAGTGGACTGTACAGAGGTCTACAGCAACTGTGCAGGGTACACATGTACTGACAGGGTTCCAACAGGTGTTATGCATTGCAAGTATACCACTATACATGACCAGGTCAGCTCAAGACATACCAGGGGCCCTGGGTCTTACACAGCTGTGACAGATGAGTGTTGCTGTACATCAACAAACACACGTTTGGATATGTCAAACATGTGATTGTAGTGGATGTGTGCATGGACCACACATGCAACACGTATGTACATAGCTAAGCCTTTGCTGTCCCCCATGCAGAACAGTGGCCTAAGCAATCATACGCATGCAAATGGAAGGTGGGTCCATGTCTGTTGAATGCTCCCAGTACAGGAGGTAGCAATGTTGATGGAGGACACATTCCCCTGTAGTAGTCACCCATGACACCCTTGATATCATACCACAGTCCATGTGTTATGTATGTCAACACACATGTCCACCAATAGCAATGCATACAAACATGGCTACAGGAGACACATGTAGGACCAACGTACATGTACAATCTGTAGTGTGCATGCAGCAACCATGCATGTGCAGTGGCCGATGTCCGTAACACAGCTTTGCCTAACTACAACATGCAGTCGCAATGCAGCCCCATCATTGACACCTGTATATGGTGACATACAGAAAGTACAGTTGGTTTACATTACGTATGGAGGGATCTGTGTACATAAAGTGGTGATCCATCTGTGTAGATGTATGTGTGCTGAGGATAGCTCACAGGTGTTTCACATGCCACCCTACCATGCCATTTTCAAACAGTACGCTATGTCACTGTTATTTGATGGTGATGACTTAACGCATACACAGTGGTCAGGTGTAACCAACTGTATGTCACGTGACACCTGTATCATTGACATCCTCCCATGTGCACATAGCCACACAATTGCCAGACATAGCGTTGGTACACATACTGCGGACAGTACTGCTGCATGTCTATCAAACAGATCATCATATGGAAGGTGTATCATTCCCAGCACTGCCATGTTTGTCCACTTGTGTGACCACACATGCCACATATGGTGGGGACTACGTCCCAGATGTAACACATCCCTGTACACCACTGTAGAGATCTGTACATACTGCAGTGTGGAAAGCATGAGGTCGGCAGGTGTGGTGCATCACACACATCGGCTATCTGTACACACATATCTGGTCACCACAGTGTGTGTGTGTGTGTGTGTGTGTGTGTGTGTGTGTGTGTGTTTCCAGCTGCATGACAACAGTACATTGCTTTTACAGTATTCACTCTCCATATGTATGGCTGTCTGGTGCTTGTTGTGAGGGTGTATGCTACCATACTGTGGAAAAAGGATCACTAACCCTTCATGATGATGCAGTCTACTACCCTGTTGATGCCATTGGTCCCAGCCATACTGGCTACCTGTGCATGTCCCTTCTGTGTGCCACGTCATGTGGGTGCAAAGTACTGTGAGGGTGATGACCACATAGGCAAGGGTCCACACCTGAACACTATGGGGTGTGTTATAGTGCTGTAGACCCCGTGAATGTGGCCATGTTCCTGTACTGTGACAGGGTATTACCGCTACACAGTGTGGCCTCATGCTATCAGGTAGCCTCTAATGTCATCATTGGCCTGACCGCTGTGTACAACCCCTGCACCATGTCAACATATCTGTAATGTTTCCCGGTATGTATGTCACATCTCTGTCCGCTGTAGCCTGTTCAACTGACCACATGCTTCAGGTGCAGTATATGTGCAGATATGTGTCATGTTCGACTGTCCAACAGTCAGGTTGAGGGTACGTTTAGCATGCCGATATTGCCATACATGCCTGTGAGTACTACACAGTTACACATGGGGGACTGCAAACACTGCTACCTGTAGGCACATGCCAGTACACTATAGGAGGGAACCAGGGCATCATTACCAACATGCTGTTACTGTTGTAACCAAGACACATACTGTGAACATATCACAATGCATGCTGCACCTGGACTACATGGTATGACTGGTGTATGTTGACAGTACACCACTGATGTCACATACACATCTTTCAGTATTCACACACGTCCAATGCAACATACACATCCCTCAATATGCATACACAAGTAATGTTAGATACACCTCTCACATCTCAGTATTCACACATGACCAATACAACATACACATCCCGCAATATGCATACACAAGTAATGTTAGATACACCTCTCACTATTCTGTTCACCCTGTGCATCAGACCATATGAGCATATCCCTGCACTGATGGTGTGGATGACAGGGATGTGGCACAGGCTTCATCATATCCACAAGGTGATACTGTTTGCCAGGGGCATAGGCTGCACCAATGGATGACATCATGTGTGCGGGTAAGGGCCAGTGATTTGAATGGACATGTCTGTTCCATATACATGTGGGTGTTGTGGAGCCCTACAGTTGTGTTTGCTGTGTGCATGTATGTGTGCACACAGTTCTGTCATTTGTGAGGCCTACACAAGGGTATTATGGACAGCTCCAGATTGTACAGACCAGATTGTACAGCTCACTGTGACCGGACACAGCCATGTGTCCTGTGCCTGCCAGGGGTTGCACGGGCACTACCAGGCAGAGGTACAGAATGGCTACTGTCTGATGACACATGGCCACTAGAACCGTGTCCCCACTGGGAATGTCCAGGGCCACGTCCACATGGCCTGCTGTGACCTGGTGTGGACATCGCAGCATCAGCTGTACTGCTACTGCTACCGGCACTATGGGAGCGGCCATGTGAGGTGGCACACTCACGTTGACCTGCACTAGGTGGTGTAGCTGGCCTATGTCCATGTGTCCTATGCCTCACCCCTACCAGACATTCCAGCACAGACAGCTCACGCTCACGGATTGCCATGCCACGGTCGAGGATTCTGACCAGGTTACCCACTTGCCTGTCCAGAACATCAGCAAGTTGCTGTTGAGCACCTGCCAATGCCTGGATGTTGTTGTTTAGGGTACTGATAGCAGCCCACTGCAGCCTCTGCCCTTCTCTGTTCTGCCATTTGGCACATGCCTGTGCCACCATTACAGTCTGGAACATGCGTCTGGTGATCCCAGCTGCTGCACTATGTCCTGCAGGTGCATGTCTGCCAGAGGTCCTCCTACAAGCAGCACCAGCCACATGCCTGTGTGGCACATCTGCAGTCAGTATACTGCCACCATGGTGTGGAGACTCACCTTCTGTAGCCACCACACGTTCCTGTTCAATGCTAACAAACGCTGACTGCCCTTCCTCTATGGCCACTGTAGATGCGGTATGTGTTGGCAGCTGAACTGTGTGCGGGGAAGAGGGGGACATAGCTGGAATGGCAACCATTGGCACAGATTCTGCCTCTGACATCCCTGCCTGTACCTCATGCATATTTTCATCACTGCTAGCATCTGTGGGGACACTATCAGATGGACCGCAGGAGGGTAACGCACCTACTTCACCTGTGAATGCAAAGAAATACTCTAAATTACAATAGACACACACACACTGACAGACACACACACTGACACACACACACACACACACACACACACACACACACACACACACACACACACACACACACACACACACACACACACACTGACACACCGACACACACACTGACACACCATGCATGTGAGATGACAGATGGCATGCAGCATGCTTGTGATACAGCTGACAGCATGCAGCTCAGACATCAATAGTGTTTGTAAGCATACCCCCTGGAATGCACACTACAGCAGGCAGGTGTCATATCATTATCCATGCAACTCACACGATCATGGTAGTATGCATGCATCCCCGTGATACACCACGTGGACCAGAACAGGATAACAGTACACATGGCTGACGTGACCTTGACATGTAATCTGCTGACATGTTCATTAACATGCATGCATGCCTGACACAATGGTGTTGTGACACATGTACAGCATCATACTGGGTATCACATTGCGGTGTTGTCCATATGCCCTACAGATAGAATGCATGTTGAGCAAATGTGCATGGGCATGGTAGGGGACTGTGCCGTCTACATTGCTGTACAGTGTGATGTACAGACACTGTGCCATTGCATGGCATCATGATGTGTCTATATTGCTAAACAGTGCATGTTATGTACACATTGCATATCCAGAACTGCATGCATACCCATGACATACCTGTGGATTGTGACCTACGATGCTGAGTTGTATACACACCCAACCATGCTGTGTCATGTGACAGGTCACTGGAGGACATACAGATGACAACCCTGCATGATGACTACAGAGTGTTAGCTGCCTGGCAACCATGTTCACACATAGTGGACCTGTCACGTCACCATTTCACACATGACATTGATGTACCACGCACATGTGGTGCACAGCTAACAGTGATGTCCTACAGCAGGGTGGAAAAGTACAGTTTCTGTGGCCTGGTGTCATTGTCAGTGGAATCTGTGAAGGTGACTACCATCATGCTATGACACAGACATCATGTTCAACACATCTTATGAGGTACATGTCACTAACACCTCCAATAGCTGTGCACAGGCATTTATGATGTGCAGTGTACCACATCACCTGTACAATTGGTCTAGTATGGCTGTACTTGGACCATGTGCAGACAGAGTGGGACAGGGTGTATCCACATCCCGTCTTCTGTGTGGCTACATGTTTTTGGCCATCTCCCATGGCGATGTGTGCACATGTGTTGGTCATGTATGTGATGGCCGTGTATCACACATGTCTGTGTTGTCCCATATGACATACACCCATAGATGTTGGTTATGTCACCATCCACAGGGCTATGCAGACAACAGGTGTATGTGTGGTATGTGGTGTATGGGTTATGGGACATTGTGACAATATTGCAACCAAAATGCTACATGTCTCAGACATGTCAGATGGAACATCACAATGTGTGAAACCATTGCAGGGGCATATAACACAATGGTGACGCCTGTGGTCTGCCCATATCACTGCTCACTGTGCGGTACTGGTTTGTGTACCACACATTTTGTTCCACTGTATAGTACATATGCCTCCATTGTAGAACACCTCCACCATTGTATGCACAGCTGGACACACATGTAGCAATGACAAGTACTGTAGTTTCATGTCTGTGTATCATTTCAGTTGTATATATTGCACATGAGTGGCCTGTGTGGATGATGGGTGATGCAACCTGTATATCCATGTATTAACTGGCCACATGGTGAATAGATCTATGCTTTGACATGCCTGATGCCGATGATAGACTCACCTGCAACGGACTCTTGTCTGTGCGGCACGCCAGAGGTACCTGTATAGGGTGACACAGCAGTATGAACATTATCCATGACTGTATGACAGCCACAGGGTGCACAGTGCAGGTTAACACATTTGCCTGTACAATAGCATATAGACAGCACATGTGTGCATACCATACCTCTCAACCTCTTAGAACACTAAATGTGGACAAAGCCTACTATGATGGGGGGCATATAGGGACAACTGTGACATATTGCTCTTACTAGCTTGGATATTTGATAGACCAATAGGTTTGCATGCACATGGGTTTGACATGGAATGTGCAGTCGTAAACACAACTGTATGTCATCATTTAATGACTCCATTCCTCAGCTATTTGCCAGAAAGGGACAGATATTAAGGGGAACACACCGACAATATAAGGCAGACATCTGGACAGCCTGCAAACACCCGTACAGTTCAGAGGTATGGTGCATACACAGGGTAGCATAAAGCATGTGTGTCCACATACCTTGCATATGTTGTTAAATTACATGATGTACACTGACACATGCACGTACGTGGGATATACTGGTCATATGTTCAGTACTGACTTACCAGGCAACTCCAGGCTCATTGGTTGGGAGACACCCACCTCCACGATGGCAGCTAGTGTTTGGGGGGCTGTTCCGAGGGTGTTCCCAGACTGGCCAGTAGCTCCTCTGTGTGTGTGAGTGGAGACAGGGTTGGTGGCCCACCACCCATACCATCTTGTTCTTTGGCGATTGCAGTGGCACGCTGTTTTGCATGACATATGAGGTCCATGCAGTGTCTGCGCACCTGCTGGTAGGTGCGGTTGTGGCCGCCCACTTCATTGACCCTCCTGCGAAGATCCTGCCACAGGTCATCCCGCTGCTGTGCATGCTGTGGCACGTGGCTAAATAACACCTCATAGTTCTCATGGAGGTACAGTATTACGACATCATCCTCCTGTCGGCTATATGCTGGTAGGAGTGTAAGCGGCATTATCTGTAAGACATGATGAAGGTGACAGGTCACGTTTACAGACATGTACAGTGATCCTGCTGCACATACATTCTAGTACATTCGCACAGTTATCTTTGCAAATCAATATGACACTAACATGACTGGCATGTATGTGTCCCACACATGTAACACCCAATATGCATTGGATATTATCCCCATATATGTGTGTCACCTCAATAGTGTTCCTACTGCATGTGACGTCAGTCTCCATGTGGACATGTCTGTTTGCATGCACTGGTGTTCTTACCTATCTACCCATGCCTGATGTATCCACAATAATGCTGTTGACCTAGATGCTGAGGATATGTCACATATCAACACAGACACAGCCTTACTGGACTTGGGCAGTGACAATGCACCAAGTATGCATGTAAACCTGTACATGTATCTGTTTTTCCATAGACATCTGCACTGCACTGTACAGCTGTTCAACATCCTGCCACGGATCACCTGTGTTGCACATGTAACAGACATGGGACAATGGCTAGTCGGACGTCATTCGCAGGTAAGGTTATTGGCTATAGCATGTACAGGCTGGGTTTCCTAGCTGTATCTGACACCCATTACACCACCACGAGGGGCATCAGTGACACATTACTGATCCAGATAGATGATACTACCTCTACCATACAGCCATCACACCATGTATGGCAGGGATGATATGTGCAGCTATGTGGACAGGGCTGCATGGTATGGCGGGAGTATGTCACAGGTATGGCACAGGGATCTGTCCAGCATGTGGCCATCCTAGTCATAGGATGGTGGTTGTCCATGACGTATGTCTTTCAGATCAGGCTGTGGACATGTAGCATGTCTAACAGCATAGTGTGGCATATGTCTGTATGCAAGGTGGATAGCATGCTGCATACTGGAGGTGAGTATTGTGGAGGCTGGTATCGGCCATCCACGCATGGGCCCTACCCCTGGAGGGTGATGTGTATTCCAATATTGGTCACAATGGTGCTGTGTATGCCTGTCCAATGATCTCCGTGCTCATGGATACCACCCTGTCATGCCATGGATACCTCAGATGACTACCTAAAGGGCCAGGGAGATGTCTGCAGGTCAGGGAGGTGTACTACACTACACCATCCCTAACACAGTGTCCCATACTGTTGACCACAGTCTAGGTGTTTCATAATGGGTACGGGGTATTCCCCTAGTGGTGTCATTGCTGATATCATCCACCAGAATGTGCACATATGTCACACACATCAAACACACAGCCCATTCTGTATGTTGTTCACAACACTGTGACAGTAATTGCCCATAGGTCATGGCCATTCACATCATCACATACACAGATGGCTGACATTTGTCTGTGTAGTATGCGCTACAATGCAGGTGGGGTACAACACATTAACCCTGGTTTACTGTAGCTGACACCTTGTGATATGCACATGTCACTGTAGCACCTTTGGTAGTTGTGAGTCTGTCAACAGGCCACTAGTAGAACACTCCTGTGACATACACAGCATCTGTAGCCAAACATCCATACTGTCTTGTACATCTGTACTGCTAACATCTAATTTGATAATGGTTCATGGACCTGCAGACCATACCTGGCAGTGTTCTGATGCAGTGCCACAAATCATGACTGTTGTCAACACTTGTGGGTTGATATTATACAACACCCTATCTGTAATGTATGGGCATGCTCAGCACTTGTTCAGAGCTTCTTGGCACGTTATGAGCTACTGCTTAGTTTAGCACCCATTTCACACCAGTCTTCACAGGTACACTGTCTGTCCATACATTTCCAGCTTGGCAGCTAAACAACAGCTGCCGTACACACATCACTTACATACCTCATGAGACATGGTGGTTTCTACGGCCTGTCCACCTGCCACGTACCACCTATATACAGGCATGTCCAACTGGTACATACCAGTGCTATTGCCTGTTACTATGATGACTATGTTGTACATGTGGCAATAGAGCTATTCTCATGTCCACAGTCAATGCACACCTCCCAACATACAACAGTACAGCCTGTGGGGGATGCACATATGCAGCCCTGCTGGGGGTTATACTGTCACCAACCCTGACTGCACCTGACAGTCATGTGGGGTTGTGAAACATTGGCAATGCACCCCACACATCACGTAGTCCCACATGATCCCCACCACAGGCCACACATATGGAGACACCTTGTACAGTACCCCTCCATACTCTGTGTGGGCACAGACGACAGCCCACATCACCAAACACAACCACACCAACCTATAGCCCACAGACACATGTGCCCATCACATACAGCCAATAGGGTGTCATAACATACACAACACACCTGTCTTAGGTGACTGTCGGCTGTCGACTGCTGTTCCACTCAGCAGGCTACACAAGGCGATAGTCACTTACATCCTGCTGTCCAGTAACTGGTTCTACAACATAACCTATGCACACATGCCACAAGTCAGCAGGTGCGATGTGACTCCCCTTCCATGTTTGTGTGACTGAAGTTGTCACTCAGGGCACAGACTACGTGTGCAGGGACATGCAATAGCCCACCAGTGTTGTCGCCCTGATGGTGTGGTCCACGCCCTGGGAAGCATTTTGCACTCATCCGGACCTGTTACCACTGTACTACGAACAACTGTGTCAGTCCCAACAGTTGTCCATGCTTCTGCTGTCATTCCACAGGCATCTAGTATACGTCCACTTTGACAGACCCGGCCAAACAACATGATGCTGTGGCACAGTTGACCTGCACCTGTCAGCCCTGGGAGTACGGATCACATGTTGGACTCTTGCTGCTTTTATAGTGCCTGTCTTGCACAGTGCCCAATAACAGTCACCACCAGAATGGAAACTGGCTACCGAAGCATGTAGTCATGTCACACAGTGCTTGAAATCATCCTCTGTGACGCACGCAGGCAAGGCACACCTGATACAGTACCACTGCAATATCTCTGCAGTGACTGGGACCTGCCTCTTGGCTCTGCAGAGCACTCTTGCAATGACTGGATATAGACAGACCGCACCTCTCAGGCATGTACCTGGACTGGCACACCCACAGCTGAGGTGTCCCCATATTCCACTATGTTGTACACACATCCCGGCTGGTTACTTCGCACAATGCATCACAGGTGCTCCACGTGCATATAACTGTGTCCAGAACTACTGCTGCTACTAATGTGAGACTGACAGTAACCCACACTTAACTGTGATAGCCGCACATGTACTGACACATTAGGCGTACACTGTGCATGAGTCATGACCTCCGCTCAGCTGGTTCGACCCATACACCACCTCCAAGACCAACAGTATCCTTGACATGGACACTACCAACATGTGACTGCTGTTCCACACCTGTGGTTATCCCCTCATTGATGGAATCCGAACATCTGCTACCCACCCTTGTTAGCCACATACCGGCACAACACACTTCATGGCATACACCGTAGATGAGTACTACAACACCAACTTCAGATGTCGTATGACAGCGGTAGTTGTTGTCGTGACACACGTGCAGGTGGACAATGCACATGCAAATGGACATACCCCAGTGAACTTCAATAGCACGTACACAACAATGTGATTCATGCTATTCCACACAGAGCCATGCTGGTACACACCAGAATACAGACGACACTCTGGGGGTGCAGTCCCACGGACATACTTTACAACAACAGGTGAGGGTTGTTACACAGTGGTGTACATTCCCATGGGTGAGGTGACTCACTGGTCAGCCTCGGTAGGGTCACAAGATCCCTCATCACATACTCCATATCTAGCTACGTACACATTACTGTGACACATTCCGAGATGTACCACAAGGCATTATGGTGGTATGTCAATAGTCATATGCAATACCCACATCTGCTCACACATACAACTGTCACTCTGGAACATGACAGTAACAGGTGATGTTGGCAACATGCTGTCTGATGGCTTCATTGCTAACATTACACCCTCTCACTCCCTGCAGGGCCACATTTCTTGCAGGTACATTGCGGTGTACCTGTAGTCACACCTACACAGTACTGACCTGCATTCTATATGTCCTAGGACACAGGCCCCTTGTCACCCTGCAATATCCAGGCTGTGATGTCCACAGAACTCTGAACAGCATGTCTCCCCACTGAGACACCATATTCAGTAATAGCCTTGTATCAGACATTGTGGCCCCTGACTGGCACACAGTGACAGTAACACTCCATACAGGTGGCACCACACTGCACTACTGGGACTATTGCCCTACACACCTCACTGGACTGTTATGCACGGCCATAGGGCACATCATCATGGACATCATTTGTCGAGTCTTTGTTGTGCTCCAGTCCTTTGATGCCAGCTGGGTTGGTCTTGTTGGGGCCACAACATGCCTCCTACACCTGTTGAACACCTTTCCTACAGTCGCCAGAGTAGTTGATGATGACATGGGTGTCCACACAGCCTGCATTGTCCTCTTGCTGTCATTCAGCACCGTTCTCCATTCTGGTATTGACTACATACACATCCACCTGAACATCACAACATGTCTCCGGATGTTATGCAATGTGGCTAATGGACGGGACACACACACTGAGGGTGGCATACCATATCACATACTGCAATCCAGTTACACTTGGCTTACCACAGTCCTCAGTCATGGGGCCCTCATGTTCGTTATATGCTTCCCTGAGGTACAGGCTACCACTGAGGGGACTTCCCTGCCTAGCTTTACAGACCACTGTATACCCAGCACTGTTGTTGCTCCACCAGCTGATACAGACCCCATCCATATGGGTGTCACTGTGAGAGATACCAATATGAACATCATGGCCTCTACCTGCATGACACTTGGTGTGAACATCACCTTTGTAGTACACCATCCTCCCACTGGTTATCACATAGGTGTTAGTTCCCTACATACATGTTGCATTGTACATGTTTGTAAGACACATGTATGTCACACACACTCCTGTGATTACCACATTGCCACTGTGGTGTGGATATCCTTCTACATGTTCATACATGTCTGTACTGGGCGTATAGCTAGTACATAGGCACCCATTGTACCTCTGAACACCGGACGTATACACACATCCATGGGTACAACATCCCGCATAGGGTGTACCTTACACAACAGCTTTACATAACCCAACATTAAAATGCCATGATGTTTATGAGCTACAACTGTTAATGTATGTGGCTTATGTACAGACACCACATCTGTACACATTTGCAGACTACATACTCAGGGGTGATGTCTGCTGCAAAGACAGGGCCCATGTCTGCAAATATGTTTATGGATATACTCCGCATACATGACATACACAATAGCCACTATTACCATGATGCTCATGGATATGTGCACACACGTGACAGTGTGTGGCATGTGCTTGGGGGTTGCATTCCCAGACCAGACACTCACCATGCTTTGGGACATGATTCCTATGTACATCACGCATAGACAGTCAATAGCAGTGTTCATGTGATACCTCGCTTGCTGGATGGTGGACACATGTACGCCAGGGATCACTGCAGTGGCTGTACTGTGCAGTGATGCAGGTTACACATGGCTCTTCTGTTCACAAGACACTACCCTGGAGAGGTGCCACTGGTGTGCACACTGTAGTTGTTGTTACACATTGACTTGCCAGACTACATGGTACCCCACTATGAACCTGTGCAGCTATTACATGTCCTTTGTGCATGGTTACTGGTATAGCCCTTCCAGTTAGATTGGCTGTCACGCTATTACAATGTCCCATGACTATGGGCCATATGTATACTGTTATTGTACATGCCAAACATGTTCATGTTTGTCTGTCACATGTCTTCTGCTATTCTAGTATGGGAGTAATGTTTGCGTCCTTTGCAAATGCACAGAGTGGAGTACATAGTTATTTCATCATAACTGTTTATACATATCTTAATTACATATGACTCACATCACTATATGATACCTTTGTTATGCATCATATGCCTGTTCTCCTGTGTAACATATCTGACGTATCAATCTACTGTACTATACATTGCACGTTTTACATGGTATCCCATAATTCAACCATTACTTGCACAGAGGGTCTACCTTAGACATGTCATTGATGTTATATGCCTATACACGTGCGTACTGTTACAGTATATCTACATATACTATCCCCTGCTATGGTACGTACTTATTGGACATACCCTGCCACTGACGGCGGGTCGTATGACATTGTTCTGTTTAACGCCATCATGTTGCATCCCTTATGGTGTCTGTGCTGTTTACCGTGTGGCCCACTGCTGGACGCACATCTTCTACAAGCATTAGTACGATCAGCGAAACATCACTACATAGATACCATTCCCCACTTTATGTATGGCAGACACTTTTAATTACTGCAAACCAGGCTAGGCATACACTGACATTACGTAATACAGAACATACTATACATACAGTTAGTGTTATACGTACCTTGATATTGTTCTGGTGTTTCATCTCTATCTCACTCTTCTGTATCACTCTTTCAACTGTTATACGGTATGAGCATACAGTTTGCATATCTGGCAAGTCATCCTTATATACGTCTATACCTGCAACATGTGGTTTACTGCCACCAATTGGTGGTCCGGTGTGACTAATTACGTGCAGTTCAGCTGTGCAGCTACTCCATTCGCCAATTACGTGGCAGCAGGTGGGTATAATTGAATTCTCCACCTGGGGGTTGACCATTTGCCCTGCCTTCGGGGAGACGTCCTGTATTGTGTTTTGTTGTGTGTAACTGCAACTGCTTTGTGTAGAGCCAAGTCTATTTTGGGGTCATGTCCCCCATGGATTGTGTGTGACAGCTTGAGTATGTGGTTCTACCTGTGACTGTACCTGTCATCCCACCTGTCTGATAAAGGACTATTGCAAACACCTGTAACATCGCCATTTGTTCCGTTATACGACGGATACAATTTTGCATGGCTCCTTTAAATGTCTCTCACAAGGTATGTCAATGGTTCAGCAGATGTAATTGACTAACTAGATGTTTGGGCTGTGGTTACGGTCTGTATTGCTATTGTTTACAGTGTGGGGGATGTAGGCGGGTGTACGTAGCATATACGGTTTTGTGGGGCTTGCATTTCTACGTAGTCCATATATATGTGTGTGGGCCCCTTCCCTAATTACAGTGCCATCACTTAATAGACTTCTGTTATGGGAATTTACTTTGGGCCATTGTTAATTGGTTTCTATATGGTATGCAGGTGCGGTTGATACTTCCATACCTCTGGATGTACAGCGATATGTGCAGGGATATTTGTAAATGAACGCTATCCCATGTATGTCTGTCCCAGATATCTGCAGTCATTGCAGTGGTGTTGGTGTCAGACCCTCTGTCACATGGCTTGCCACCTTTTCATATGGCCATAGTTGGACACTTGCGGGTCACACAGTGGTGTTTACAGGCTGACATATGGCCACGGTCAGTACACAGGATAGCACATACTTTTATCCTCATTACATACCTATTGTTCTTGGTCCTTCACTACTTATCAGTTTGCATGTAACATTTCTGTTTCTTACATACAGGCATGAGTATTTCCTGCAACTATTGCATATTATGTGGGACATACTAATGTCCTACACTCACGGACAGTTGCCCTTTCTAATGTTTCATGTCAGGACACACCTGCCCAGGGGGGCTGTCCCTCCCAATGTGGGACAGGTGTTTACCGCATGCCTACGGATAGCTATATCCGCATCTACCGTAATTATCTACCTCCAAGTTGTCACCTACAGACACACTATGCGGACACACACACACACACACACACACACACACACACACACACACACACACACACACACACACTTTAGTCACATGGGAACACACATGGCACCCTCAACACACACACAGGCTATATCACTCACAACCACAGTTGTACACGGTACCTATGTGGACCGCACCGCCGACAGCGGTGACTACATGTCCTTACTATCATCCTATTGCTCACGGTTCTACTGTTCCAGTACTGTGTTATTTCTGTCTTTCATCCTCCTGGTTATGCGTGTCGGTGTGTGACATGTTCCATAGTTGGCGGTATCCTGTTTATTTGTACCTCAAAGGTGGTTAGAATGTCGTCGACCTATCTATATATTTGCAGATGCCAGTGACCCCTTGTATATCGACATATATCACACTATCGCCCTTTCTATCTGTATTATATATGTGTAGATATATATATATATATATATACACACACACACATATCTCAGACAGGGGTGGTGACAGGAACGCTACGCCTTTCATTGTGTGTTTGTCAGTGTATACTGTGTTTCCTGGACTCCGCACGTTTGTGTCTGTACCTGTCACATTACACACCTGCCATAGGTTAAGGTTGCCTCCCATCCCACTTTGCGAGGGACAGTCCCTCTTTG
The DNA here is from genome assembly GCF_019279795.1 of Protopterus annectens. Taxonomy (NCBI): domain Eukaryota; kingdom Metazoa; phylum Chordata; order Ceratodontiformes; family Protopteridae; genus Protopterus; species Protopterus annectens. Next base: position 495,959,141 of record NC_056746.1, on the reverse strand, counting down.
TGTACTTGTGTCCTGCGAAATATTTGTGAACATAGCAAATGTCCTGTGACTTTGGGACAAACATATTCCCTATAATTTATGTCATAGTTGCATGACACACTTATTCTGTATCTGACCCACCTACATGTTACAGGACACGGAACACGTACCTGCGACCATTACTAGACTAAGCTTTTTATCTATGCAAAACACTGTCATTTTGTTTTTCATTCTGGCTGGGTGTGGGTCATCCTGCTGACATCTGGCGTATGTCCCACATTGGTAATTTGAACTGTGGCAACCCTACCGTATGTATATCTTGCCTAGCAATATTGTTGGGTGATTGTGTACATGACTGCCTGTTCCACTCCTGGCAGTGGTCGTTTTACCCTTCAGAGCAGGCGCTATTTGTTCAGGGGTGACTAATGATGGTGTCACCTGTTCTGTACATCATTGACCGTGATATGCACAGTGGTCAGTGACACTTAGCCCTGTTTCGCGCATATCCATATAGTCGTATTTAAACATCGCTTACCAGCTGTGGGCAACGCTTATTCCCGCTAACGTGTGCTACACATATTCTGATGCTCTGCATCCGGAATGCATTTCCCGTGCCATCGACATTATGTTACATCCCTTGCGGGACGTGGGACCGGGAACATACACGACAGTCACTGCATGTACCACTTGGACATCTGGGGGTTGTACACGAATTATGTCAATTTGTATGTGCAGTACACTACAGCAGTTACTCCACACTACACTCACATGGATGACTCCGTTAGTTTACAACTTGATGGATCCAGTTAATGGTATGTCCATGTGATGTTTACTGGCTGTACTCCGGCACTGGGTATGTTTATCACAATTAGGTCCACCCGATAATTTGCTACACCTTCATACGACCGTGGATGCAGCATGCCGGGGTGACTAATGCCTGTCATGGGTACATCCCCTGCCTTGACACTACATCCATGATTACATTTTGTGGAGCCCCTCAGTAACACAGCAGGTAATCCGTGATGACTGTGTGTAGGACAGTGCTTACACACATGTGCTCCCGCAATTGCCTCTGCTTCAGTACGCGACAGTTGCTTACTCAATGTTGTGGTGACGGGTGTCACTGTTTGCCCCGTTTGGTGTTTTGTCTCTGACAATTGGGCGTGTACCTACCGATGTACCTGGGAACCTATACACACAGCACCAACAGATGCTGATGGGCGCATCTACTGTTCAGGTGTTGACAGTTCCGTGTTCCCATGGCTGTTGCGTGTACAATGTTTGAGGGCTGCCTATGTAGGATTCCACAGTGGGCCACCTATACATCACAATTTACAGGTAGTCGTGTTTATGTGCCATCCATGTTACTGTGTTTGCAGGTGGGGAGGGGTGTCAGTCCATGGGAGCCTACACTGTCAAGGTATGTGCTATACGTTTCCTCTTTGCCAAGGCGTAAACATATTGGGCATGCCTCCATCTGCCTACTGGGGCTGGCACAGTGTGTCCATGGTCTGAAACCCTCTGTGCCTGTGTTGGCCTTGGCACTTGCAGTGGGCTGTGAGGCCCTCCCCCATTATGACCCTGCTGCAGCTGTTTCCGCAGGATCATATTATGTAGCATGGCACATACTATGAAGATGTGGGCACACGTGCCTGGAGAGTACTGCAAGGCTCCACCAGATGTGTCCAAGCACTGGAACTGTGATTTCAGCATCCCGAAGACACACTCTATGATGATTCTGGTTTGTGCGTGTGCCTCATTATGGCGTTCTTGCATTGGTGTGTGTGCATTTCTGATGGGGGTCATCATCCATGGCTCCAGTGCATAGCCAGCATCCCCCACAAGGTGACCTTGTGGGATGTCCCCCCTGACAAATACCTGATACAGCTGTGAGGCATGCCAGATATGGGAGTTGTGGTAGCTTCCAGGGCTGCCAGCACACACATCCATGATAATGCCCTGAGCATTGCACACAACCTGGCAGTTGATGGAGTGGAATCCCTTGCAGTTTATGTAGCCCCTACCATACTCACCGGGTGGTGACTTAATTTGTATGTGCGTGCAGTCTATCGCACCCAGTACTTCCGGGTAGTTTGCCACATGGTGGAAGTGATGCATATTGCTGGCCAACTCCTCCTGAATTCGGGGGAAGTGTATATGCTCAATGGCATGTGGTAACATGGTATCCAGGAACTGGTGTAGTACCCTGGATGCCGATGCCTGCAAGATCCCCATTATATCTCCAGCTGGCCTTTGAAAGGTACCTGTGGCTAGTATTTGCAAGCTTACACATACCTTTGTGTCCACTGGGATGGGTTCCCCTCTGTTGTTTCTGGTTCTCAGGCGTGGCTGGCACAGCTCTACTATTTGCTGTAAGATGTCCCTGTCCACAGTGTAATGCTCTACTATCTTCAGATCATGTAGCCCCTGGTAGGTTACCCTTGGTCTGAACACTCTTCTTCTCCTCCGAGGCCTACGGTGGTTGTTGGCATCATCCTCCACAACACCGTCAGTCTGTTACACATGCTGATGAATCACAGCTATGGCAGCTCCCAACATGTACATTTTAAAAGTTCCCCATCTGTTTACACCTATGGTGCGATGTTTGGGAATACACAGGTGTGTGTTGGATGCTTTCACACTTTATACTGTTTTGCTGTGAACACTGATGATGTCATAGGGTGTGTATGTACGATCGTGGCTACAGGGTATCTTCTGTGTTTTATTTATGAAACCACTATTGTGCTGCCTTTGGTGTTGCATTACATTTGGATGCCGTTAATTGCCTCCTGCCCTTCCATTTAAATTTGTGCATGTTACACCTACCATTTGCTGGCATGCATCCAGCTGCCTGCTTTCATTTGTACTTTCCTAGACCTGGCTTACCTTGCGTAATGTGTGCTATTGCTGATCTACTGTGGGTTTGCTTTGCTCTGCTATGACAGTTCTCCTATCTTTGCATTCCAGGTCCTCCCCACCTTTCTTTGCAATCCTATGCCTCCCCTATCCTGTTTTGCAGGTTTCTGCATGCAGACTTGTCTACTGCCATCGATTGACCGCCGTGTGTTGATTGGTGTTAATTGCTCATTAGTACGCCAATTACCCTGCTTTGGCATTTCCTTCTTTTCTTCCCCTGACCTTCCTGTTTGTGCTATTGTTCGCGGTGTGTGCAGCCGCTTTCTGGGTTTCGGGCATGAGTTCATCCCCGTACACATGCGCTTTCGGGCACCATGTGTGCTCTCAGCTAAATGGTTCTATACCCTCCTCCCCACCCCTGTCCTTCAGCTTTGCTTAGCAACAGCCAGGCCAGATTTGCATTGCCCCAATGTGCTTACTGATATGGTGGCACACCCCTCTGCTGATGTCATGTATCACCTTTGATACACTCCTCGGTGTTATAGCGCTGTGCCGTCAGGTACATCGTTAATCCGGCGGGACGTTTGCGATTCAGTATTACCTGCCTCATTTGCATGGCATTGACTACTAATTCATAGTTACAGCACTGAACACTGTCGCGGGCCCCTGGCAACCCTTGTGCCTTGCTTGTGGTGTGCCATGCCTACCATTGCATATTATGGTGCAATCCTAATTTGTCTTTCATTGCGATTTTCTGCCATTTTTATATATTTCCTTTGTATTCCTGTTTGCACACACATGCCCTGCCGTTGTACTGTGCTTTACTGTGGACATGACATTAAATGTTGTTTTTTAGGTGTTGTGCATCTTTTCTTGTGCCATTGGCTGTATATTTGTCCATTGGCATATGTTAACTTTGTAATACATGCATGTGGTCCACTTCCATAACTCCGATGTTCTGTTTGGGAAAATGTAAACCATGTTTTTTGGTTTACATTTCCATGGGCTTGCACTTCACCTACACCACTTTGTGAATCGCTGTATGCCTTCATTAGCATGGTGCGACACTGCACATGGGGTGATTTGCATACCTATGCCAAGGGCTGCATAGCTCTGGCGTATGCCGGTAGTGCACATGGGATTGGTTCGTACCTGAATCGCTCAGGGGACATATTTTGCATTATGCCACCTACGCTACGCCTGTGCCTGGTGCAAGCTTCATGAATCTGGGGGATATTGTTGCACTTTTTGCTTTCTATCATGGAACACTGCTAAGCAATGTTGCATGCAGGTTAACAACCTTCCTCAACACCTTCAGCCTTTGAACACCTATAGACAGGACATAGTCAATTTAAAATGGATACATTCTATTAATTCTGGTGGGCACTGTGTAAACACACTTAGTGGCATTGGATGGCAGATAACAAGCAGAACGTAAGAATGAATATGGAATTGTGCAATTCTCATTTAACTATTCCTGTGGCAGAAGGTGTAAGTATAGGGCTGTAATACAGATGGTCTTGGGTTCTAATATAGGAAGTGCAACATATTTTTACTGTTGTGAGAGTCCAATTTATAGTAATGAACAGGAAAATATACAAGTGTTATTTCAATAGTCCCATGGCAACAGGTGTAAGTGTAGGGCTGCCATACACTTGGTCCTGGGTTCTAACACAGGAAATTCCAGACATTTTTGCTGTTGCTCCATTTCACATTATATTCAGTCTCACTGATAACACATTGCACATCATAAATAGTGGAGTTGTGGAGCCTAGATGGCTATCTGAAGGCAGCAGTTTTTTTAGAGCTCCATAAACTAGTATCACATTCAGGAAACTTCACTATTGTTTTTCTAACAAAACTTTATAAATATTTAGTTAATAGTCTAAAATAACTAATTACAAATTTTGGTGGGTTTTTACAAGAAATTTCCTGTCAAAATACTCAGGAGTCTTTACACAGCAGCTGAAGAGATGAGTAACCTGAAGAACTCACTCTGAACTGTCACTAAAAAAGGAACTCCAAATGGTAACTACCACATTACAAGAACTATCTATAAAAATGGATGATTTCAAGGTTAATCAACAAAAATCTAAAAGATAACTCTCAGAAACAAATATAAGTCTTTAAAGAAATGCTTCAACAGCATCAGTTTAAGTTGACAACTATTGAAACTTCTTTATCTGACATCAATGGAAGACTTAAAGAAGAGGAGATACAAACAGATTTTCTCCTGAAACAAAATACCTGGCTCTCCAACAAAGTAGATGACTTAGAGAATAGGGAGAGAAGATCAAATATCAGGATTTAAGGTCTATCTGAGAATATAGAGGGGAAACAGACATTATCTCCTTTCTAAATTTATGGATACCAGAAATTCTAAATCTTAATGAAGGCTTGTCATTTGGCATAGAAAGGGCACATCGTGCTTTGGGAAATAGAATTTCAGCATCATGCTCTTTTTCTGCCTCTATGCCACCAAGATCAATTATAATACATTTGTTATCATTTATGGACAAAGAACTGGTGCTAAAAACAGCATGGAGGAAAAGTCCAATAAAATATAATCAACATCTAATAAGATTTGACAATGACTACTCCTCTAAAGTTCTTGAACAGAGGAAAAAGGCATGGCCTCTAATAAAAATTCTGAAACAGAATAATATCAAAGCTCAAATAGCCTTCCCTGCAAAGATAAGGATACAGTACCTAAGTGAGATGAGAAACTTCAACACTCTGGAAGAAGCCTTTCAATTCATCAAAAATAATAACATTATAACCATCCCAGAAGAAATGGAATGGACAGTCCCATCACTGAAGAGATCCACTGAGAAAACTAGTTGGACTGATGTCAAAAAGAAGAAGCAGAAAACTGAAACTAAACTACCTACTTCGGTGAAGTCTCTCAAAGTATCAACTGATACCTAATAACTAAAAGACTTTTAAATGGACTAAACGTGTTACATAACATTTATTTTCATACATATAAGTAATACTAGAGTAAAAGAAAAAGGTATGTGTTTCTATTACCTCATATTAAATTTATAAATCTAAGTTATATTTTAACTAAACAATCTATTTCTAATATTGTCATCCTTCTCACCTTGCTTTATGCCTCATTATCTATCTTTATATATAGATATTTACCCTGTTTACCTATTTATTTAGATTTATTTTTCTCTATAAATATTTGTTAATTATAAGTATACCTATAGTTAGTTTTTAGTCTAGTAGTACTTCACTTGCAAAGTATTATTTCATAGTTATGTGGTAATTAATTTATTATTGCATGCTTATTTTATTATATAGTATATTTAACTTAATTACTATTAATGATTGATAAATTTTCCCATTGCTTTGTTGTGACCTAGACACTGGGTGAGATTTCCCTTAGCGGTGATGTAATGGTGTATAGATGTTGTAATATCCTTTGAATGTTATTGCTATTGGGTATCTGGTTGTTCAAAGGCTTTCCACTCTAGAGTGGAAACAAACTGTCATATAGATGTTGTTGTCTCGCTGGAATAGAGTGGAGGACTCTCTGTCTAACCTGGGTGAAGTTCGAGTGTTTCTGATGTGGAGGGGAGTTCGTTATTGTCCCTGGCTGCATTGGAGTGAAGTGACGAATTAGTATGTCAGTGTTTGTCCGTCGACTGGGGATCTCCGGTTTGGCTTATATGATTGATATTTATATTCCTTTGGGTTATCAAGATATGCTGCGGACTATGGATGAAGTCCCCTGAAGGACTGCTGGACAAGTGAGCCTAGCATTCAGCAAAATGTAGTATGTGAGGTTTACTAAAGGTTTTTTATTTTTTTTTATTATTTATTGAAGAGGAAACATTGCTGTGAAATCAGAGAGATGTCCGTGCTTGGTGAAGTGAAAGAGAGGTGATTGTGTTTTTGGCTTTAGTTTCACTGTTTAAATGGAACCAGATGCTTAAGGCGACTGTTGGTTGATTTCTGAGTCAGATGGTGTATGTAGTGTCTGGTGTAGAAGCTCTCGGAAAGCGCTCTTCGTACCTTATTTAAATAAAAGCTGATAGGGAATGAGTTAATGTTTTAAAACATAGATTTTTTCTCTCAGGAAACAGTTTGAGTTGGGAAAATCACTCTCGAGAAGGTAAAAAGAAGCTTTTAAAATCTCTAGCTCTCACAAGCTATGTATACAGTTATGTACACATTTAGCTATTGAATATTTAATGTAGCTATAGCAACATATGAGAATTGATGTGATTGGTCACCAGTATGTGTATTCTGTAAGAAGCCTGATCACTTATAGTAACAAAACGGGCCGAACAGCTGTTCATGATTTTACATTCATTTAGATACAGGAATTTAACACAGTATGTTTGAACCATTTTAGTAGAAGTAAACATCAAATCTAAGTATCTAGTCTATTAGAAACACATGAAACTCTTGTATATAAGTGTTCTGTTATATTAATGTGTGAATACATCTACATATACATCTCTAGGAAAACTTTATACACAACTTTAATATCAGCTGACATAATAAGAGCAAGATTTAAACATTTTGATATGAATTATTTGATAAGTCTTTTTAATATGTAGAATAATATACATATCTATTCCAGTGAGACAACAACATCTATATGACAGTTTGTTTCCACTCTAGAGTGGAAAGCCTTTGAACAACCAGATACCCAACAGCAATAACGTTCAAAGGATATTACAACATCTGTACACCATTACATCACCGCTAAGGGAAATCTCACTCAGTGTTTAGGTCACTCGATGGGTTGCCAACTGGCTTACTGACAGAACCCAGACTGTAAAAGTAGCAGACTCTGAATCCAGCTCCAGACAAGTGACAAGTGGAGTACCTCAGGGTTCAGTCCTGGGACCACTCTTGTTTGGCATCTACTTCTCTGAAGTACAAGCCAACACTAAGGGACTCTGGCTAACAAAGTTTGCAGATGACTGCAAAATGGGAGCCATTATTGAATCCCCAAATGATGTGGATATTCTACAAAAGGGCCTTACAGAAACAGATGCCTTGTGCCAGAGCCATGGGCTCAAGCTTAATGCCAAGAAATGTATAGTTATCCCCTTTGGAAAAAAACATGTACCCATGAACTACCACATAGGTGGCAGGACACTAAACATCGAAAGTGCGATGAGAGACTTGGGGACACAAGTGGACAGTGGTCTCACTTTCGATAACCACATCACCACAACAGTCAGGAAATCCTTCTATGTGGCACACCTCATCATTAAGGGCTTTTCATCCAGAAAAAAAGAGGTCATTGTCCCACTGTACTCATCCCTCATTAGACCCATTATAGAGTATAATGCCCCATTTGGTATGTATCTCACAAGACATCTTCAACAGCTGGAAAGGCCACATAAATACCTCACTAAAAGAATCACAGGCCTAAAGCAGATGCCATATGCTGACCATCTAAAAAAACTCCAGCTGTACTCTGTGGCATATCGTCTACTCAGAGGCGATCTCTGCTTAACATACAACTCCATGTCAAACCCTGAGCTGCTGGACATGCTCCACTTAAAGAAATCCCAATCCCTCAGAGCCACACACTTCAGGGATCTAAACCTTATCATCACAATGAACAAAACATGCTGGAGGGATAGGTTCCTGACCCAGAGACTCCCATACTCTGGAATAGACTGCCCATACATGACAAGCAGATCGCCTCATTGGCCCTCTTCAAAAGGAACCTTGATGATTGGATGGGAGATAGAAAATTCATCCCAGGGATCATGTCAGTCACCCTACTAGACAGGGGCCCAGAGAAGTAAAAATTGTGGGAAGAAATTTCCAGGGAATTGTTATGGCTAGGCTTGCATAGGCCTTAGGGCCAATAGCCTAGTGCCAACCTATGAACCTATGAACCTATGAACCTATATTCTTTGTCTGTTTGATTTAGGATATGATAATCATCAGTAATAGCTATTATATGTTACAAGTTTGTCTGTCAAAAGTGTTAAATAACTAATGAGTTGAAATGAAGTATTTACTGTATATCTTGGAAATTTATGCTTCGAGCAAGTTCAGAAAATTGAATATTCATTATTACAGACATTATGTTTATTTGATTAGTTACTAATTATGTATGTATGTGTATGTATGTGTATCTCTCTCTCTCTCTATATATATATATATATATAAGTATGTGTGTATGTATATCTGTGTATATATTGATATATATAAACATTTACTTCTATTGCTGAATGATAAATCATATAAAATATTTTAATAGACTCCTATACTATTTAAGATTGTATATTTGGAGCTCTAATGAATGAAAAAAGGAAGTTAGTGGGATAGTTCACCAGATCTGATGGACTAGGAATGTATTTAATTCCATGGTGGGCAAGTTTTAATGTACAAACTAGTTTAATGTTATTTTTCTCTTTAATTTTTATGTTATTAATTATTTTCACCGAGCCTGACTTAATTCTATTTGATTATATTAAAGTTAACATCTTACACAGAGATAGATGGATATTTACAAACTAATATTTTTATTTTTATTATATGTAGAGGAGATGATTTCAGGAAAATATATTGACATTTTAAATACTTCTTTAAAATAACTTGGCATGGATATCACATTACTATCTTTAAATATAAATGGATTAAATAATCCAAATAAACGATCTAACTTACTAAGATATTTAAAGATAAATAAACCCCAATTAATCTTTTTACAGGAAACTCGTTTCAAAATTAATGATAATGTTATTTGGAATCCAAGTGATTATAGGACCTAGCATGCTCTAAATTTAAATCTAAGAAAAGGGGAACAATAATCTTATGGAGAAATAATTCCCTAAACCATGAAATAGTATATAAATATATTAATAATGAAGGGCTTATAGCTATAGTCATACTGAAGTTGAATAATAGGTTATGGACATTAGCTAACTTATACTGGTTTCCTAGTATTGGGACGGAAACAGTTAAAAAACATCTAGACCAAATTATAAACATTTCCAGAGGGAATCTAATAATAGGGGGGATTTTAATTGTCTAACTGACACTTCTCAAACTACCAACAAAAAATCTCCACGTTTAACAGCTATTGCAAAAATACTAAAAAAAATGGACTGCGTCATTAAAATTGATAGATACCTTTAATGTTATTGATAATAACTCATTGACATTCTCTCATCAGGATTATAAGTTTGGTACTCGAACCAGAATAGACAAACTTTTTATATCACAAAATCTTCAATCCAAAATTACTTCTTTTTCAATAATCCCATGCCCTTTATCAGATCACAATTAACTAGTTCTTAAAGTACAAGTAGATTTTAAACCAGTATCATTCCTTTCTAGAATACCTTCATACATTACAAAAATTAAAGAATTTAAACAATGGTTAGTGAAAGAACTAAATTTCTATGTAGACATAAACTATAATTTGGAAGTATATATAGTAATGGTATGGGATTCATTAAAAGCTTATATTTATGGAAGAGCGATTGGCTGGTATAAAAATAAACAGAAAGAATGGGAATCTGAACTACAAGAATTACAAAGGAAACTCACATTATATAAATAAAAAAAATCACTCTAATACAATGGAGAACAAGAAGGAAATACAATAACTAAATAAAAGATATATTGATATTTTAAGTCATAAAACTAATTTAGCCATAGAAAGGTTAAAAATAAACGCTTATGCTACTTCTCCGAAACACCTACATAACTTATCTGTTAAAGTCAAAATGCAATCCAAATCCTATTCTATTGTTAATATTCTACACGAAGAAAGACATAAGAAGGCCTCGGAAATAGGAGATATATTAGATGCGTTCAAATATTATTGCAGTAATCATTATAAAGATACATATAATACAACTGACCATTTCTTGTTAGGAAATATTATCTCTAATATTAAATCAATACCTTATAGTTTACAAAGAAATTTACAAAAACCTATTACACTCAAAGAAGTCGCAGATAAAATTAAAGATAGTAAATCTTGTAAATCTCCTAGAATGTATGGTTTAATTTCGGAAATTTACAAATTATTTCCCAAAAATGTAATCACCTTGCTACATAAGACATAAATTGGGATTCAATCCCATGCATTTATTCCCCCTTCATGGAAATACTCTCTAATTATACCCATTTTAAAGGAAAACAAGGATGCTTGCCTTTGTAGCTCATATAGGCCAATTTCACTACTAAATAATGATTATAAATTGTTTATGTCCATCCTGGTAAATAGAATAAAAAATCAATTAAATGAAATCATTAACGACGACCAGACTGGATTTATTCAGAATAGACATACACATGATAACATTAAAAGAGTATTGACTTTAATAGATTATCTAAATAAAGAAAATATAGAAGCCTTGATCATAGGATTAGATATTGAAAAAGCATTTGATTTCTTAAATTGGGACTATCTAATTAAAATTCTTGAAGCTTATAAATTCCCACTTCCCTTTATCACATTTATTAAAGAAGTATACAAAATAAATTACCCTATGTCAAATTAGGACCCTTTACTTCAGAACCTATACAAATTATGAAAGGTACTAAACAGGGATGCCCAATGTCACCCATTTTATTTGCAGTGGCTATCAAACCATTGGCTATACTAATATGAAACAATCCAAAGATAAAAGGACTAAATATACTCAACCAATATAACTCTAAGGTCATGCTCTTTGCTGATGATGTATTTCTCACTCTGTTGAATTCAAAAGAGACCTTGGATGAACTAGATATTCTATTAGAGAAATGTTATAAGATTTCAGGTCTTTGCTGTAATAATCAAAAGTCAAATATCTATTATTAAATAAAAAAGGACATACAAGTAGATAAGAATAGTGTCATAGGAATGCAAGCTACAAAAAGAAAATACCTAGGGATAGATCTATATGATAATATACAAGATATAATACAAAATAATTATACAAGGATTATTGACATAATAGATTCTCTAGTGATTAAATATAATAATCTGTTTCTAGTCTTTGAAGATAGACTTCAATTGATTAAAATGGTTCTTCTCCCTAAAATTTTATATATAGTCCAAGCTATTTTGTTAATTCCAGAGAGATCTTATCTTAAGAAAATAACATCAACACTACTAAGATTCTTATGGTACCCTAAAGAAACAAAATTGCTTATGCACATCATATAAGACAATGGGATCAGGGAGGAATAAATTTCCCAGACATTGAATCATATATAAATGCTACATTACTCAAAACTGTGATTGAATGGATTAACCCTAATTACACATCCAACTGGAAAAAATTACATACAATGATTTTATTAAATGAAAATAAACTTACTAAAAATATTACTATTATAGATACGAATAATATACTATGGTATTCATTATGTATAAATCTACAATACAATATATCTAAACCAACAAAGATATTTGTAATAAATCATGTATACGATCATTTTAGAAAGTTTTTAAATATGAACATGGAATTAAAGATCTGGTTTCCAACATTAATCCCCTTCAGCATTACAAAAAGTTTCCCATATAGAATTCATAAAGAAGTATTTATGCACTGGGAACAGAAAAAAAAATAATTTGTCGGCTCCATTGTATAAAAAAATCAAAAAGCTCTGGATATACAATATATGATGTCAACTTATGAATTAAACTCTAATGAATGGTTAATGCTTCAGAATTTATTGACATTCTCCAAGGATCTATGTAGAGTATTAAATAATTTGTCATAATCATCTTCATCTAAGTTTATAAGTAGATTGTCTGAAATTATTTATAATAATGAAAATATGAAGAATGGAACTTCTTACTTATACAACTTAATAACAAACTACAAAACAGCACCTAAAACAACATATTGGAAATTTATTACTAGAGGATATTCAATTCAATTAACCCCAGAAAATAAGTAAAATATACTACTTTCAGTAAAATTAACCTCCAGTTCTCAGTATTGGAGAATATTTACCTGGAAATGCCTACATAGATCCTTCTTGACTCCTGATACAATTTCAAAATTCAATTCTTCTTGCAACGGAGTATGCTGGAGATGTCAACAGATTGTTAAAACTGACTGGTCTCATATTTTTATGAATGTAAAAAAATTAAACCCTTTTGGGAAAATATTAATAACTTCTTACAGGCTATTTACAGAGATAATTTTGTTTTGACCAAAGCTTTAATTTTATTCAATATACCTGAAGAGGTTTATCAAAAAATAACTAATCTTTATGTTTTATGGACAATATTAGCTATAGCTGGGAAATGCACAACAAAGAGGTGGAAGTCTACCATAGTACCTGGAAGAGAAGAATTTCTATGCTTATTAAAGAAGACGGTGTTGATGGAAGTTAAAACCAAAGAATTAAGATTGTTTCCAATGCCATTAACTAACAATCCTTGGAGAAAAGTTTTGTCATTGGTTGATACTCTACAAATGGATCTAATCTATTCTTAAAGAAATCATTCTTAAGTTAAATATCTTTATTTTGTTTAATTTGCTAAAATTCATTTATTCATGTCAGGCTGTATGTAAATATGTACATAGTTTAACTTCATAGTTATGATTCTACATTGAAAAAGTATTTATTATTGTTGACTAATAATCAAAATAAAAAAAATTCTGAGTAAAAAAAATAAACAGTGGAGCTGATATGAATTATATGTATGAGAGGTGAGACACCCTTAATGTGTTTTAAAAGTTCAGATGTATGACTGAGGGTATACTTTCTATTATGTTGCTGGAAGTATAATTCTGCTATCTGGACTTTGATGGCCTTTACACTTAAATAGGACACATGCACAATTGAATCTATATACAAGGACCTTGTCAGGTCAAATACATACATATTTAACACCTCAGACTGTCATCTGTATTTATAAACAATTCATGACTACATCTCAGAAGCACTTCTTCTGTGTCAATGATGGAAAATCACCACTTTAGAAGAAAATGTTTTGTCCCTTAGGCATAGGTATAAATCCCACACTATAAAAATCAGTCAGTGTATAAAGCCAAACCAAACATGTCAGGTCATGAAATGTATGCCCCCAGTGCATGTTTGCAATGTTAAATCACCTAAAAGTTACAGTAGCAGACAGCTCTCAAACTAATGTCAAGTGTTAGATTATCCTTCCAATTTAAAAAAAAATGATTTCCTCCTTGCTTGGCACTATTGCTCTCTGCTTAACATCATGCAAATGTACTTGGCATCATTGTTCAGGTTTGTGCACTACCAGTAAAAGCAATAACAGGAAGTGGTGAGAAATCATTATTTGCCATTGCTCTACTTTTGGGATTAGACATATCTGGCATTAGAGGGGAAGCTGCCCAATTTAGAGCAAAGAGGTGAGGTCTTCTGGATTACAGAATATTTACTGGACTCCTGGTAAGGCAGCACAGGCAAAGTCTTCTGCAGGGGTACTATTATGGCTTCTAGTACAAGTCTGAAGCTTTGAATAGTCTGGCCAAGCTGTATCCAGTGCAACTGCATCCCACACACTGGAGAACAGTATAGGCACCACTTCAATTACCTAAAAAGGTGCAAGAGGGACACAGTCAACCAGTGGCTGGATGAGTTTCAAACTAGTGACATCCCACAGTTGTGTAAGTATGCTAATAAAGAGAATTTATGATACATAGAAAGCTAAATATAGTCAAGACTAGTATGCATAATGATTTTCTGTTTTCTTTTCTTATGTATGCAACACAAGAGAAGAATTACTGTAGCTTTAAAAGCTAAAGATAGAACTTGTTTTATTTTCTATACAGTAGTAGCAAAGTGAGCATGCATATCCTAACTGTAAAAAAAAGTATGCATGCATAAGTCTGTAGTACAAACCAACGTTAGGAGTCGAATGTAAGACTGTAGTCAGAGGTCATAGGTTCAAAGACTGTGAGTAACAACTATACAATACTGCATTTCATTAATAATATTACATAAAGCAAACTCTATACAAGTGGCATAAATGCCCTGCTGTTAAGTGTAATCTGTATAATTGGACCAAGCATATGTGCAATCTACTTAACACCGAATGCGTGATAAGAGACCTTGGGACCCAGGTGGACAGTAGTCTATCCTTTGATAGTCACATCACCACAGTAGTCAGGAAGTCCTTCTACATGGCACACCTCTTCATAAAAGGGTTCTCATCCAGGAAAAAAGAGGTCATTGTTTCCCTCTACTCGACACTCATTAGAAACATTATAGATTACAACACTCCTTTTGGAATGTACCTCAGAAGACATCTGCAGCAGCTGGAAAGGCCACAGAAGTACCTCACAAAGAGGATTACTGGCCTCAAACAAATGCCCTAGACTGACCGCCTCAAAAAACTCCAACTTTATTCCGTCGCATATCGCCTACTCCGAGGTGATCTCTGCCTAGCATATAAAGCTATGTCAAACCCAGAGCTGTTGGATATGCTACACCTAACGAAATCCCAATCCCTCTGAGCTACATGCTCTAGGGACCTAAACCTTGTCACCACAATAAACAGGACATGCTGGAGGGATAGATTCCTGTCCCAGAGACTTCCCATATCTGGAACAGGCTAACCATCTATGTCAAGCAAAGTTCTTCATTAGCACTCTTCAAGAAAAGTCTTGATGAGTGGATGGGAAATAGGAAATACACCCCGGGGATCACTTCTGTGTCTCTTCTCAACAGTGGCACAGGAAAATAACTTTCTTGGGTGGTGTAAGCCAGGGAACCTTGTTGGCTAGGTTTACGTAGGCCCTTGTGCCGATAGCCTAGTACCTACCTATGAACCTATATGCATATTGAAAAGATTACTATGAGCAATCTGTAATTATAGTTTGTAGTTGTTAGGATGTATACTAAGTATAATAGTTCAGATAAAATAGTTGTGTAATTGTGATAATGCATTGTATGTCACATATGATGGTACTAATTTTATCTCTTTTTTTTCTCACCTCAACCCTTATCTCTTATTTTTTTTCATTTTATATTATGTATCATCAAAATATCTAAATGTCACCTATCTGTAACAAATCACTAAAAGCTTCACAGCACAATGAGGTAGGCCAACCTCAGTGGGTCAGCCTGTCCCCACTCCACTAGCTTCAGCACCGATGCCAGCACATTTAGGACCCAAACTGGCAGTACTGCCTCTGCTGCCCCTGCATTTCCTGCAGCCACAGGTAGCACTACTTTAGCAAGTAGTGCTGTGGTACCCTCTGTGGGTACTGGTAAAGGTGGGGATTTAACTGCCTATCAGGAGATGCCAGAGTTGGTGTATATGGTTGTGCACAACACTATTGGTGTACGTCTACATCAGATAGAGAGGCTGCTGTCCCTCATGGTCTGTAGGAGAAGATGTCAAGCACTCCAGCAATCAGTGGAGTAAGGGGACAGTTATGATAGTCCTGTGGGTGAGGACTAGAGTCTCACTGTCTCCATGTTTAATGGGCAAAATCTTGCTTTGTCCCATTCCTCACCCTAATCATGGTGTCCCCCAACCTTTTCTGTCCCACACCATCCCTGTGTCTTGTCTTGTTTGTCCTGTTTGTTTGCATTTGCTTCCTCACCTACCCAACTTCCTGACCTAGAAATACCAACATCTCTTACCCAGCCTTCCCCTCTTACTGAAATAGATAAACAAAAATGGGCATCTGCCCAACAAAAAAAATATTGTCTCATACATAGGTCTCCATTTTGCACGTCTTCTTGACACACTTGATTTGGTCCAGTTGGCTATACAACATGATTGTATTGTTGTATCCCCTCCTTGTGGAGGTGACAGTCCAAATTCAGTTAATATTCTGTACATATTTTCAGTTTACAATGTTAAAGAAATAGATAGCTGTGGTTCTTTCCTACCTCCCTCCTGCATGTTCATAAATTGCTTTCCCTTTGTTCTTCCTCCTGCTTGCCCCCCATTTCACCACTTTCTTATCTACCCCATTTTAACACCTATAATCTGGTAAAAAATAGAATCACACACAACTTACCCAAGTACCAAAAAAGCTATGTATCCCTTCATGTTTTGGCCTGTATGTTTGGGTGGAGTTTGACATTGTTCACCAATGCTAAGCGACATCGAATGGCTATTTCCTGGTGCAGTTGCCTCTATGCATTGCTGCTTAAACACATTACTCTATGTTAACTTAACAAAAGTAAAGTATAATGTCAGTGCATTATTATTATTTATTTAAAAGTATTACATACACCTGGATTCAAACCCTATATCATATGGGCTTAAAAAGGAATGTGTCAATACATTTACACTTGCTGCCACAGAGTCAGCTAAGCGGGAGGTATGTTTCATACACTCAGTACTAACTCTCATAATTTTAGAAATGAGCCTTGTGTTTGCACATTGCTGAACTATGAGAAAACAGGGAAAGCAGTAGAACTTGTATCA
This sequence comes from Protopterus annectens, assembly GCF_019279795.1. NCBI lineage: Eukaryota > Metazoa > Chordata > Ceratodontiformes > Protopteridae > Protopterus > Protopterus annectens. Next base: position 495,941,941 of record NC_056746.1, on the reverse strand, counting down.
CACATGCCCAAATACTTTGCCAGCCATTGCACAACCCCACTGCTCACCGTTGCACTATGCAAAGTAAATAATAGCATGTAGTAATTTTGTTTTCTGTCCATTTAGTCTTCATGCCATGAAACTACATGTGGAAACATGACAAAATGAAGGCCCTATCTAGAATCCAGTAATATGTTACCCCTCCCATGCACTGCAACATTGATCTCTCAGTACTTGTTCACAAATCTATCAACTACACTACTTCAATAAATAAATGTTGTGTTATATGCCATGCACATCATTAGAATAGCAATGCACATTCAGATTTCCAAGACATAGTAATGTGGACACCTGTTTTAAAGCTGTTTCTTAAAGTATACCTGCACATTGGAACACTGCCACTACATACAACACATTGCACACTCATCAATCTGGTAACATGCAGAACTTGAAATATCTTGACAGTTGAACATCCCTACACACCCATTTCATGCAGGCCTCCCAGCACCTTCTCTCCAACATCCAGTGCTGATGTCATCTATCATAAGTTGTCCTGCAGCTTTATAAGTCAGACCTATGCTGTGGCACTGGTGTAAAGTACTGAGTTCTCAAGTCTGTGTACTTAGATAGGGTTTCTGTTCTCACTACAGTCAACTAGGACGTGTGTGTGTGTGTGTGTGTGTGTGTGTGTGTGTGTGTGTGTGTGTGTGTGTGTGTGTGTGTGTGTGTGTGTTTCTATCTAGCCAGATGAGGATAAGTGTGCATCTGACAGTTACCACTCCAATACCATGGATTGACAATATTTTGACACTTGCACATGCATACACATCCATTTCATGCAGGCCTCCCAACATCTTCTCTGAAACATCCAGTGCGGATGTCATCTACCATAAATTGTCTTGCAGCCTTGTAAAAGTCAGACTTTTGCCATGGTGATTGTGTAAAGTACTGAGTCCTCTAGTATGTGTACTTAAATAGAAAGGGGTTCTGTTCTCACTGCAGTCAACTGGAGTGTGTGTGTGCACTTGGTGGACTTGCTTGACATTGCAATGAGCATTTTACATGAGCATGCTGGACACTATTATTAGAATTTTGTCCTTACCAGACACTGCTGATATCATCACCAGTAAACTGTTGTCTAACACTCTGCAAGTCAGACCTGAGCTGTGGCACCTGCCTTAAATACAGAGTTCTCTAGTCAGTGTACTTAGGTAGGTGTTCTGTTCTCACTGCAATCAACTGGTGTGTGTGTGTGTGTGTGTGTGTGTGTGTGTGTGTGTGTGTGTGTGTGTGTGTGTGTGTGTGTGTGTGTGTGTGTGTGTGTGTGTGTGTGTTTGTGCACTTTCTTGACATTACAGAGACCATTTTACACCAGCATGTGGAACACTGCTATTAGCATTTTCTCCTCACCAGACACTGTTGATGTAATCACCTATAAACTGTTGTCTAACACTCTCTAAGTCAGACTTGCGCTGTGGTGCTTACCTTAAATACAGAGTTCTCTAGTCAGTGTAGTTAGGCAAGGATTTTGTTTTTACTGCAGTCAACTGGTGGGGGTGTGTTTGTGCACTTGCTTGACATTACAGAGTGTATTTTACACGAGTATTTGTGACACTGCTTTTAGCATTTTCTCCTCACCAGACACTGCTGATATCATCAGCTAAAGCTGATTTGCAGATGTGCAGTATTCCCATCAGGGCAGGGTCAGAGACTGTCCTGTAGGCCAGGCACAAGTCACCTCATCCTAAACGATACAGATTACAGTGGCATGGCTTTCAGTCTATTCACATATGTCATGGCATGGTTCCTAGGGCCTGTATTTTCTTGGTGAGAAATCATGGACCTTTTCTATATGGACACTAGTAATATCTTGACTGTGTGCAGTAGACATGTGTGAGTTATTAATGCTGCATCCATGACTTCTACATCTGCTAGATGTCCTGAAAAAGGTCATCAAGGGCATGCATGATGAGAACATTATCATCCTGTGTAACTTGACCAGACCAAGGCATTTGACACAATTCCACACTGAGGTATTCACTCGGTACTATCAAATGTGGCTATAAACACCTATCTCACCAAGTGGGTAGTCCACTGGATCACATATGTGACGTCTAAATACTGTATGTTGAAATATGTGAAGTGACATATATCTCTGGTCCAATGATCAGGTCCGTACATCAGGGTTGTCTGCTAGGCCCTTTCCTGCCCATTATTTATGTCACAGATGTCAAGAATGACATACAAATACTGTGCCCAAACAGCTGTCTGGAGGATGTGGGCAATCATTGGCTCCAACTATGATATTAGTATAATACAGACAGTATCAGCACACAAAAAATATTGCTGCCACAGCCATGACAACATATGAGATGAAACAAAAACATGGGGATTTTTTACGTTATGAAAACAAACACACAAACCACGGATAATGTAGACATCACACCCTATAAGCAGTCCAATTGGTATGTCACCTGTGTCAATGGATAAATGGTATGTGGAACATCCACCAGCATGTGGCTTACAGTGTTGTGTACTCCCTTGTATTTATCACAACTACTTAGTATGTGCTGGACATCCACACCAAAGGCCATAATACCTCCATAGTTTACAGCCTTCATCACACCTGTAACTAAGGACAATACACCCTTCTTCATGTACCTCCCTACACATCTTCTAGTGATGTGTAACTGAAGCATAACACCTTTGCCACATTGAGCTGTCACACATCTTATTGGCCATAACTAGGTATTATTTTTGTTGCACAGACATTACTGTCTGATGAGATGGAACACCCATCAAGGTGTTATATCAGATGCATGTGTGATACCTCTTCTTGTGATGCACACAGTACATACATAGCTGTTTCACAACATTGATGGTATGGGTTACATACATGAGAATGTGAATTGTATGCCATGCACACCAGTCAACTGGCCTGTATTGATCATAATGTCACATACAGGTATAGCAGTGTCTTTCAAATCATAACACCTCCAGCAGATGTTACAGTGTCAGGACGGTGTGCTTGATTACTCTTATAGATTGCTAATATGTCATAATAGTTGTACAAGTGTGTTCATGCAGAACCATCTGTGATCACTCAGAATCACTTATGTTGTGTCAGAGACATGGGATTACTAATGGTATTATTCTGATATTGACCATGATTGTGCATGCTTCTTTTACTATTGTCTATGGGCCTGTAACTGTGTCATACTTGTGGGAAATGTCTGATGACATTACACTCATATTCAGGCAAATCGTTTTTACATCTTCATAATATGCACCCAACACCAACTGTATATAACATACTTGATAGATGTCCTCTGCATTGTCCATGTCTGGATGCTTATCTCACAAAGACATCTTCTCCATTGTTATGTCACCTTGTCTGACAGTCACATAATATGCATTTTCACTGTGAAGTCCATACTGTACCATGTTATGTCTTCCTATTACACCTGTCTTCCATTTGCATGTCCTCATCTGCTGTACATTATATTTCACCTGTCCTCTTTCCCTGTGTTCATTCCTACAATCCATCTGTGTGTCCCTATGCAATGCACATACTTCCACTAACTGTTTATTTTAAATGGCAATCCATGTACCCTTACAGATCATTTACACAACTTTCATAGAGAACACCAGGAATGGGATTTCACAATACTCTGCACTATATACACTGTCTTGTACTATGTTTGGACTGTAAACTTTACTATATAATAAATTCTAGTAATCATTGTGGCATTCCCCACAATTCCCCTAACCTAGTTTGCTCTACTGTTAGCAGGTTTGTTATTCATTTTGTTTTACATGGTTTGCTGCAGCCATGAAACCACACTTGTTTATGTTTAAATGTGGTGCGCAACATGAATATGTAATTAGCGCTGCTGCTCACCATGCAAACACGTAAACTCCATGTAGGCTTCACGGGAAGCCTATGCAGTGTTTAGTGAATCCCACAGAATATATTTTCTTGGATGTTAAAATAAAAGGGCACCTGTTAATGTCATGAACACCACCTTATATCATAAGTACTTTCACAAAACTCACTTTTATTAGCTTCTAGATGTCATCCATGGCATTTTGTTTTTGAAAATATACTCATGTCTCAGTTTTTATGAATTAGAAGAGTTTGTTCTGATGAAGCAGAAAATAACTTATGCATATATTTTTACAGAGGTTATAAAACATGAAACATACTAAAGGTGAGAGAGAGGGAGAGGAATATTTACTAAGTGGGAAAATTTGCTTACTTACATAAACAAGAATAAGGGAAATTCTGACAAGAACCAGATGTTCTCCCTCATTACAACTTAAGCAAATGATTCCCAAGCTGTTGAGCAAGGTTTAGAAAAACATTGAGAAGTTCTGATTAGTAACAATGACACCTCAGATAATTTTTGGTATATTTACTTAACAGAGAGGTACGGCATTAGCACAATATTTTAATTAACATAAATTGCATTTTCCTAGCTGAATCCAACTAAATTACATTAACAGGAGGATTATTAAAAGGCTGTATTTCCTGTAGCAATTGTTCTGTGTGTTGTTATGTACTAAAAGAAACAAAGTTTCACTTCTGGAAGTATGCCCAGGATGTACCAAATATATCAGCTTATTTCCTGTAGCAGATAATTGGTAATTCATTTAGTTTTACACACTTACAAAGCTTTTATGTATGTTTAAATATCAGAAATGTTCAAAATACGTATTTCTGAGCATATTAATGATATTGAATGACACAAGGGATTTAATGTAGATCACAAACATGCTTCATTTTCTTTATTGGCATTAAAGGAATGGTAGGTGTCAATACTGATTATTTACAACTGCACGAACTTCTGTCTTACAAAGATAGAAAATGGATTGTTAGTTTAGGTGTTCTCTTTATAGCAAGACTTGTTGATTTTATATTTTGTTTATATTGATTTCCTGACATTAAACTTTGATTTTTTTAACAAGTTGCAGGCTTTTGACTGTAGAAATATGCTGCAATGTATTTTTAAATGTTCCCTCATGTTTATGACATAAGATCTATTATTATTTAAAATGACTTCGATAATCCATTGTAGCAGTTGTGAACTAATGAAGGTGGTGTGAGCAGCAAAACTAATACTTTCCTGTGTTTTTTATGTCAAGTTTGTTGTATTGTACCTATATTAAAATAAATCATCTTGAACCTTGGATCATCACTTTTTCAGCTTTGCTGCCAGTATCAAATATAACCAATGATGTAAGGTAGAATAGCAAACAAGATTTTCCCATTATTTCTTACTCCTGTTTAGAGTGAAAGGATGACCACTTATTTAGAGTTAAGATAAGATAGCGAGAACATTTTGCATCAGTTGCTCATTGCAGACCTCATAGGACACTAATAATATAACTAGCCCATAGTTATGTATTAGGTCACTGGGGTGGACAAAACTAAAGTTACAATATTAGTCAAATATGTATGTCTAGAAATAATGGAAAAGATAGAAGATGCCTATACATTTTGTCCAGAATATCAAAGCACTGCAATGCCATGTCAGGCCAGTGGGGCTACTGGTAAAAGCAGGCAATAGATATCAGTACATATTAATAGTAAAGGACCATGCTACAAAATTTCCAGAAAATGTATGTGTATTACATCAGTAATGTGAGTGCTTTAAACCTAAACATTTGAAGTCATTAGTCTACCATCTTCAGACTGATGGGCTAAAGGAGACTTTCAATAAAACAGTGAAATCCATACTAAGGGAAAGTTATTGATGCACATGGTAAAATGTGGGGCCAGTTGTTACCCTTTTGAATGTTTGCAGTTTCAAAAGAGCCATATGTTTCAACCTGGTTAAATCCACTTGAGCTGCTACATGGACACATTCCAGAAGACTGCTTGACAATGCTAAGGATACTTGGGAGGAAGAGAAAATAGCATTTAAAAGTATGATAGAACCTTACTTTACCTTTCAGGGTAAACTGAAGCTGGTTATACTCATAATAAAGGATGATGAGCAGAAACTCCAGCTGACAAAACAAAACGTTTATAATAAAAATTCCTGACCCAATAGATCAAGTGGCAGTATTAGTGCCCTTGGTGGAGAACAATTTTTGAGTAAGTGCCAAGTGCCATTTAAGTTAATTGAAATAATAAATGCTGTGAGCTACAAGACTGGACAGCCAGGAAAAAAGTCACAGTAAATCTATTACATTAATGTATTAAAGCTGTGCAAAGAAGTAAACAATTTTGTAGCAATCCAGCAAGCTAAAGTCCATACAGGAGGGATCAGGGAATCTCTATCTGAAGTGAAATTAGAGGAACCCTTGCTAATAGTACAAAAGCAGGAAGTAAAATGATTCTTCTGATGAAATAAGGGACTGTTTTCAAAAATTCCTTGAGTAACTAAACTGAAAGAATATAACAGAAGGATAGTCCCCGGAAGGAAGGTTAGACTGAAACCTTACCTGGAACTGCCCTCTGTAGTACTAAATGACAGAGGCTTCTCCTAAATGCCTTATCCTATGCACGGGTCCCCTCAGATTATCTATGGTGTGGTTCCAGTTATTCTCATTAGGGGTAATATGTAATTATCGACCATGGGATGGGTTAAATCAATCTATAACCAAATGGGATAGGTTATTTCAAGCACAAAATGGAAATTAGCTAGGCTTAAAATGGTCCGCAAGAACAATTGGCCTAGAATTACCAGCAAATGGTTCAGTTTTAGATATATTTGAAGACACAGTAAGTCTTAATGGAGGATCTATTCTATCTTTGTGAACTTTAGGTATCCCGAAAAGGCAAGAATTATAGGGTGTTTAGCACTTAAAAGTTTTCACAAATCCTTATCTATATGACTGTCAAACATCAAGTCCATCAAAAACATATCTATTTTTTTATACACGATATTTATCTGAGTTCTTGAGACTTCATAATTGTCGATGACCATTAATGAGAATAGGTGCAATTCAGTCTTTATATAATAGCTTGGACATTGATATAAAGTTTATTAACAGTAGAAGAAATATAAAACATATTATGGAAAATGGAAAAGATTTGATTTATGGGAAGAAAAATACAATGCGAAGATGTTTTTATTGTAGCCAATGCCTAATTATATTTGAGGGATCAATGTTGGTTTGAAATCATCCTAAACCCTTGGTGATTAAAGTAAAGTATAATTGAAGAACCTATGGTGTTATATTTATATATATATATATATATATATATATATATATATATTTATATATGGCAAGATGTGAATCATGTCCTGCATTTTATGATTTTATGTTGGAAAATGGAGCATAGTTTAAGACAGTGTGTGTGTGTGTGTGTGTGTGTGTGTGTTTGTGTGTGTGTGTATATATATATATATATATATATATATATATATATATATATATATATCTATATATACACACACACACACACACACACACACACACACACACATATATATATATATATATATATATATATATATATATATACTCACAAGATCAAAGAGGTTACTAGGCTATTGGCCTTGGGGCCCTTTAATGCCTATTTAGCCCATATTTAGACAAGTCAGCACCTGATGCCCCTGTCCAGCAGGGACTTGGGTGGAATCCCAGGGATGTATTTTCTGTTTCCCATCCAGTTATCCAGGTTGCACTTAAAAAGGAGTAAAGAGGTACTCTGCTTGATGTGGAGAGGGAGTCTATTCTATAGATAGGGGAGTCTCTGGGACACAAATCTGTCCTGCCAACAAGTCCTATTGATGTCACAGACCAGGTTGAGGCTGTGTGTGCGAGTTACTCGAGTGGAGCTTGACTTGCGGATATGCAGCAGTCCCATCAAGGTGGGGTCCGTGATTGCCTTGTATGCCAGACAGAGGTCACCTCTTTGCAGTCTGTACAAGACTGAGTAGAGGGACAGGGCTTTTAGCCTATCTGTATAGGATAGGTGTTTGAGACCTGGATTTTCCTGGTCAGGAACCTTTGTGGTCTCTCCAACTGCTGCATGTGCTTGGCAAGATGCATGCTGAAGGGGGCATTCTACTTGATAATGGGTCTTTTAAGGGAAGAGTACAGGGATGTTATAACCTCCTTGTTCCTTTGTTTGTTGTTCTTCTGCATTATTATAGTTTTAGTATTAGAAGTAAACTTGAGATATGACGTGAGGAGTAAAAGGAGATCTCTTCATAGACACCGTAAAGGGGACAAGGTAGATATAATGTACTTATTTACAAAATGTTAATTTGTAAGGGGACTGGGGAAATTAAAGCACTGCTGGGAATGGAAGTGCAGAGGGCACTCAAATATGATATTCCCATCCATGGACATTGTAAGGGGCAGTTAGGAAGTATCCTGAGTTATTATCAGGTAGAAGGTCAGTGCTTGTAGTGTACATCACCACAGCAGATAATTCTGTTACATTTATTTCTAAGTGCATAACTTCAAAGTAGGAAAAAAACCTTAATTAACTAAAAATCATGTTTTTGTAGGGAAGCAAGCCCCCTGCATTCCCCAGTTCTGTTGTGCTGCACCTACATTTCCATACTTACTAATTTGTACTTCAAGAATTTACCATGCCAAAGACAGGGACTATACCTTTAAACACATTTTTTAAAGTTATATAATCAATGAATAATAGCAAAAACCTCCATTCGAACTAAACTGCTCTCCCAATAATTATTGTGGCTTCTGTTATTTTTATTAGTTTTTTTTTTGTTATTGGTCCAGATTTACATATGCGGTTAACAAATTTAAATAAATAACTAAATAATTAAGTAAATATGTTGTACAAGATTATGAGATGCTTTGTGAATTTTTGTTTTTTTATTGATAAACTTTATGCTTTGCATATTTTGTAAACTATCCAGTTATGCTGTGCTAATGAGGTCAATAAAAAGACTGAAACATGCACATCCACAGCTAGTAGGATTTGGCTTTATTGGCCTGAATGTTACCATTAAGACTTAAAAGGAAAAAAGACATGGACATTCAGAAGCCATGTAGCTGAAACACTTGCCCCCGGATTTACTAGTCTTCCGAGCAGGACTAGCTTATTCCTGCACAGAAGCAGCCATTTAGGAGCAGGACGGCAGCCTGAGCTCCTAATTTTACATGGAGCGTGTAAGACAGCAGGGGGTGTGTCTGAGAGCAGAGCTCTCAGAATATACATGCCCCTGCAATAAAGAACAGCTGAAAGGGCTAAGAAATGAGTGAGACTGCTCATAGGTGTCCGCATATCCCCACAAACAGTTCCCCATGTACAACAGCAAGTATATAGGAAAAAAAATGAACAAACCCTTTTATTCTTTTTAAAACTCTGATTAAAGCTAACCATTGGTGCCCGGGTGTGCCCAACGCTTAGCTACGGCTAATGCAGCTTAAATGGCTGAAGAGGATAACAAGGAAGATATATGCAAATGAAGCAGCATAGCAATAGTGTAGTGGGCAGAGCATGGGCCTTACGAGCAGGCATTCCCAGTTCGAGTCCCACTGCAGCACATTCCATTTTCCCTGGAAAAGCATGTTATGACCAATATTTTTGTTGCATAACCCACTAAATAACATATATTTATGAACTGCAGTACTGTAGTAAATGCACATGTGAGATGTCAGTGTCATAATGAATAAAGCACTAGTAAGCAGGTATAAGCACCAATAAGCAGTAGTAAGCATATATAAGCACTAGTAAGCAGGTTTAAGCCCATTTGAATGGGGGTAAGCAATGCACACACAGGTTAAGCAATATTGAAGCTGCTAACTCTCTGTAAGCATATGTAACCAGAGGTTAGCATTGCTTAGCCTCACATAAACCCACGCAAACCCACTTACAAATGCTCAAAAGTACCTTAATCACTCTGTATCCAATGGCCCTTGTTCTGCTCATCAACAAAATAAACAGTCTTGCAGGTCTTGAACCCAGGACCCTATACATTATAGTCACAGTAGTTAACCACCAAGCCATCACAGAAGTACAGAAGAATGAGGTATCAGCAAACAAGTCTTCACTATATTGAAATCAAACTGAACCTGAGAAAGGAATCAGTATACAGACATATGTTCCATAACCCACTATATAACATAAATATGTGAACTGGAGTACAGCAGTAAGCCCAGACATCAGGTGTAATTGTAATAGAGTGTTGAAGTCCCCAATAAAACACAAGGACCCCATACAGTGTACGTGCACATGAATCATGGATACCAAGCATACATATAGGATGTAATGAATAATAAATCAGTGTCAAAAAGGAAATATAATGCAAAGCTAAATGTAAACAATGCTAAGCATTGCACAGCCCAGCTTAGGAGGTGTAAGGAATGTGTAGGGCAGCTAACTCAATGTGCCCAGTGTTATATCCCATTTAAACAATGCCAACCGTGGTTAAGCAGGTTTGCCCACAACGTAGCCTTTTCAAAACCAGCCAATCATGACAAAGTGTGGGAAAGTGGCCCTACTTAAAACCAAGAGGTGGTAATACAGCTCATAACTGGTTGTAGCTTCCCTTGCAGGCACTATCTCAGGAAGGGGAGAGGGTGTGCACTTTCAGGCACAGCGCTGGTACATCCAGGAGTCCAGATGGCAGGACTCCTCGTCATGTACATGGCAGGACTCCTTGTCAAAGACCATGCACAGAGACTGCTGCAGGGCCAGTACCAGGGTTCCCAATACAAGGCGGATGCCTGGGACCATCTCGCCTGTGACCTCACCAGTGCCACTGGCATACCCCAAACTGGTGATCAGGTCAGGCATCACTATGCCGACCTGAAGTGGCATAAGGGGCACTTCTTGGACCAGTGGATCTAAGAGGCTAGAATGGCAGGGGATGTCCCAGCTGTGTGTAAGTATCAGTCCACTACCTGTTTAATAATTACCAGCTCATGTATATCATGGATAGGTATGGCTAAATATTCCTCTTATGTCCTCCACATCTGCAATCGAGTGGGCAATGAACCAGGAGGCCCATGGCAGTCGCCTGGAGAGGTTGCGATGCAAGGCATGTCAGTAATACTCTTGCATGTACTGTCATAGGAAATAAATATAAAAGTAATAGTAAATTAATTGCCTGTATAAAACCTGTATTGTTTAAGGCAAGTACTGCATACACCGGAGAATATGGCAGGAATAGACTCATATAGTATGTATGGAAATAAAAGCATAATAGCCTGACAATAAAGATCTAACTGCTGGACTGCATGCATATACTCTGGTATCATATGGTAATGTAGATTTGCATTTATGTAATAGTACTGTTGTAATAAGCATTGTTACCCACACTGTGCACCATAAGTAGAATGTGTAGGAATGCCTGTATATGACTGGTGTAATCCCCTGAGGCCATTTAGTATAACTGAGAAACACATAGACAGAAAACAGGGAAAAGGCAGACAACAAAACCTGAATAGAACATGAAACTGAAATGTGAACTGTTGTCTTTTTAGCACACAGCCATGGTTTGAATCCTGCCAGTGGTAGTAGTCTGTATACAGAATCATACCCCACAACTGTACAGATATGTCCAGAATGTCCAGTAGAATGGCCCATATCTGTTGCCTGTCAACCTGTCCCCCTGGGAAATCAGTGGGATGATCCCAGACATACAGGCAGCAAACAGGAAATACAACTGATTGACACGCATCTATGAGAACAAAGCTGGCACACTAGCAACTCCCCAAAACCTTATGAGATTAAGAAGCCATGTATGTCCCATTTACGCCCCCATCTTGTCAAACAGTGGCCAGAGTGTGTACAATAACAGAGTGAGATGTATGTGCATAATAGTAATGTGGAATCTGGTACTGTGTGTAGCAACAAACAGGTAGTGCTAGCAAACATTTCTCCCACAGGTCTGTCAAATACCAACACTGTGCCCAGAAATACAAGAATGATACCCTGTACTGGTACTGTTTACATTGGTATTGTATGGCATTGTGAGTGATGCAGTTGCTCTGACTAATGAGGTATTACGCATCACTGTCACCCATGCTATTCTACAAAATATAACTGTCTAGGAAATCTGTATGAGTGTTGTAATACAAAGTCAGAATGCAAAAGCACAGGAGAATTATAGAACAGAAAGCAGATAGGAGATATACAGCAATATCTATATAGCAGATACAACTCTGATGGACAGTGTTTAAGTTGTAGCAGACACAGCCATGTTCTGAATCATGGGAGTGGAGGTAGGCTGCATACAGAATCATACCCCACAACTGTACAGATAAGACCAGAATGCCCAGTATATGGGCCCATATATGCTTCCTGTCACCCTGTCCCCCTGATAAGTCTGTGGGATGATCCCAGATGTTTAGACAGCAAACAGGGGATACAAGTGGTTGTCCAACATCTATGTGAACAAACCTGTCACTGTAGCAACTCCCAAAAACTGTTAGGAGAGTAATAAGCCAAGTATGTCCTATCTACACCCCCATGTTGTCAAGCTGTGATCAGAGTGTGCACAGTCACAGAGTGAGATGTATGTGCATAATACTAATGTGTAATCTGGAACTTTGTGTGGCAACATTCAGGTAGTGCTAACAAACATTTCTCTACGGGTAAGTCAAATACAAACACTGTGCTGAGAAATAAAAACCATTATACCCTGTACTGGTACTGTTTACTCTGGTATTGTAGGGAATTGTGAGTGTTGCAGTTTCTCTGAATAATAAAGTATCACTGATCACTGTCACCCACACAGTGCTACATAATATAACTGTGTATGAATGCATGTATATGTGTGTCAAGTCACTAAACGTTGAAGAGGGCAATATTCTAGATATGTCCAGGTACACCTGCAATGTGGTCAACACATGGCCAGAGTCTGTGCAGAAAGAGTTGGATAGCCATGTGCACAACATCAACCCGGAATCAGGGAGTATGTGTAGAAACAGTCAGTGTTAACATACATTCCCTCTGCAGGTATACCAGGTAAGAGGTGTAAACTGCAGGTAAAACCAGTTCATGTATAACAATAACAACAGCCATATCACTGTCCAAACTAAGGCTATAGGGTAGTGTAGTAAGACTTGTAAGGTACAGATAACAGCACTAACTAGGAAAGTAAAGTGGACTACAGGAATATACTAGTTGTTAATTGACATCTTTCTCCCCCCTCCCCTACCATATCTCCAACGATAAAAAACATACCTAACCCAACCGGTATGTAATGACTGCAATGTTCTGATAATGTCCTCTTGTTTGATAAATTTTTTAATTGTTCCCATGCATGTGCTATATTGAATTATTCCAACATTGGTGTCCTGGTGCCATCAATGTACCTGCATGCTGTTCTTATTACCACTGTAGTCCCATATATGCATGTGTTCTGTTTGTTATGCAACTGTTCCATATCTGGTGTATGGGTTAATGGGAATATCTATGCATGCTATTATACCTAACCCTGGAATGTGTTGACTATTACTAACCCACATATGATGATAGAATCTAAACACTATAGCATGTTTTGGAAGGCCGGTCCCAGCGGACCCACCTGTCCCACCTCAACTGGCCATGGCACCAGGCACCAGCATGTCTGGGGCCCAACCTGGGACCTCCCTGTCCGTTGGTCCTGCACCACCTTTGGGTGGAACCAGTTCAGGGGATGGGGCTTGCCCCCCCCCCCAAAAGCGGGCGCAGACATGAACTTGTCACCCGTTGCCAGGTCTGGGTCATGGTGTGTAGTGAACTCAACCAGCAACTTGTGATCTGCTACACCAGCTCGAGGGCCGCATGTTGTGACTAGAGGGTCAGGCAGCAGCACATACTGCACATACACATGCAGAGATATGCATAGTAAGATACATATGTAGAAGGTGAACACAATATGGAACAGACACTATGCCTACAGTTAACACCTTAACAACTGGACACTGTATGAGTCACCCATACAAATGACAGTCGTTGCCTGCAACATATACCCACAGAGAGGTCAAAGGATATAACACCACACACAGGTTTGCATAAATGGTAAAGCTTTATTTGTGTACTATTACAGTTGTCATATAGCTGTTTAGACACTGACATCCATATAAAAAGAGTAATGCAACTGTGAAACAGTTATACTAATACAGTAGTCTGGAAAGGCTTACAAATGTTTCTGTCCAGGCCGAGGCCTTCAAGTAGTACAATAGTAAAGACAGACTGGGCCACAGGATACCAAACAATCAACAGTAACTAATGCATATGTATAGTTCAGCAGCCTCTATCTACACTCTGTACACAATCCCTAGGGGGAAAGACCTCAGTTGACAAAATGGGATTTAACTGTTACATAACAAAGTATAACTGACACCATCACAATCACACTGACACACAGAACAGTCTGTATGGCAGGAGGCAGTAGGCCTGCATTTACCCAATTTATTTAATTCATTTAATTTTATGTGAATTGTATGGTAATGTACATCCAGATACCTTAAGGCAGCTTACCCCTGATACCCCCACATGTTGTAACAGCCTAGGTAAGTTATGGTGCACCCCCCCCTGACTCAATAATACAGGGACATATACCACTGTTACATAGACTGGCCTCTGGAGTGTATAAGGGCACATATGTATTGTGTAGGTGAAGCCCACACATAGATGGCTCCAGCCTCACTGTGTGTGTGGGGGATACAATAGCAGTGGACTGATGGCATGAATGGCAGCATGACATACTCACAGCCCACTACAGAACAACACCTGACAACATGTCATATGTGCAAAGCCTGGTATGTAGGTGGAGGACAAAGGCTGGAACACAGGCCCATATGTGGAAAAAGGTTGTCATACACTAAGCAAGTCACTGGTGTTACAGGATACAAAGCAACATACCCTTAGTCAGGGATTTGAAGTTAGAAACATAAATGGATGTAGCCATGTACTGACAGCACTCAACACACACACTGCCAGTGAAATATCTGACACAAGACCTGTGTGGTGGACAGACACAACATAATAGGCACACATCTGGCCATCAAGAGGATAGGCCCACAGTTGAGAGCTATGCAGACAGACTGCATTCCAAGCTAAACTAGTATGTACACACAAACCCTGTAACACCATTACTATACAATGCATACCACAACTCTACTCACACTCTGTATGTAGTTCTGGAACCTCCTACAAATATTTAGCTGGCCTGAGTGTGCAGGTTCTCCTGTAAGAGGTATTGCTACCTGCTGTCTCTGTCTGTAGTTCTGGAACCTCCTACAAATATTTAGCTGGCCTGAGTGTGCGGGTTCTCCTGTAAGAGGTATTGCTACCTGCTGTCTGTAACACTGATGCCCACACACAGGAAGGATGTCCATCACACAGGAAAGGTAAAGGGACCATGCTCACATGATGTAGGGATTTATAGTAGATGGTTGCCATGACAGTGGTAATTGGAAGTACTCACAGCAAGCTGCATGCAGGTAGCAAGTGGAGGACACTGATTTGTGCAGAGACCATCACCTGATCATGTTCCTCACCTACTAAAGCCATGCTGCAATCTATTCAAAGCAGCTCAATCCATTTACTGGAGAGAGAGAGAGGGGAGAGAGCGAGAGAGGGAGAGAACAACAACAACAACAAAAAAAAAACAAAAGCCTAAGGCAAAGGCAAAGTAAAACCCAAAGGGAAAAAAAAACTATTATAACATCCAGCAAACCATCCAGATCTGACATCATTCCCACAACAGGTATGTGAAGTTTATATGCAGGAAAATCAATGTAGTACCTGGTACATATGATTTATATGTGCCATCAGATGTCGTTGTAATGATGTTCAACTGAATGACTGCTATGGACAACAGTGTCTGTCCCTGTGGGTAGTGGGACATAGCCCTCAACTGTGCAGATCAGCACTGACTGACAGGATGTAAGCCATCATAGTGTGTATTGTGTAATGGGAAGTATGTATATTACATGGCCAATAGCTGGTGGTGGAAGTAATGCCATTATGATGGACATGTGGGACCCACAGCCCACTCCTTGCAGGATACTCGGGTTAATCTGTAATGTAGCATGCAGGAATGCCATAGGTGTGTAATAGGGTTACCTGCAATCTGGTTCTACATATACCCCCTAATGTCAGGCTGTGTCCATATGTGGCATCTGTCTGTGTAGTAGCAAGGCAGAACAGTGCAGCTGTGCAGGAAGGTGTTGTGAGATTGTGGATCTGATGTCTGAATGTACCCCACATATAGGTATGCATATATGTACATATGTACACATATATAATATATAAAGATATATATAATATATATATATATATATATATATATATATATATATATATATATATATATATATAAATAACTATATCAACATTTATGTCCACAAATATACAGATATCTATGTGTAGACATATATATGAGCACATATATACATCACATATATCTACACATATATAGATATATACTGATATGCACATGTCTACATATATACAAACACACACACAAACATATATTATGTAAATACATGTCCCCTATATTACTATCACAGTGATGCATACTATGTGCGAGGCAACAGCACACATAGCAATACCCACAGATATATACAGCTGGCAGTGTGTGCAACATGGATGGGTATGTCACATGTTAATCCCTTGTTGGGACCACATTGCCCTTGTCTGTGAAGTATGGAATGGGAATATGGGGAAGTATGGCAGGTATAGTTGTGGAGGTGGTCGGGTCTGGTAGATATAGAGGACAGTCTACAGGGGTGGTATGTGACACATATGGTGGGTAAACACCCAGGATGGTCTGTGATGTGGACGTCCCATGGGCCCCAATATGGGTGCAATGGGAACAAACTTCCCACCCACTGCTACTCACAACAGCAGTCCACATCCTGAAGGTGCCTGGCCTGGAGGCTGAGCAGGAGGAGCATGTTGGCCCTGTGAATTTGTATTTGGTGCCTCAGAGTGATGTAGCACATCCAACATGTGCCTGTGGAGCCCTTTATGGAACAGACCCTGGACCTGACCTCAGGGGACAGGAACATGTCTGTGTGTGCCCCCAGGGGGGACAACATCCCATGGGTTGGTTCCACCTGATGGTATTGCTGGACCAGTATATGAGGAGTCCCAGGTTGGGACACACACGTGATGTGGCCAGGTAACATGGGCAGATGGGTTTGGAGAGGTGGTTCTGCTGGCCAATAGTACATATACATGTTATCGTGTCACTGTTATAGAACATATGTTGGTAGTAATAGTCTACACAATACCAGCACATGTCCAACAGCATGCATAGATATCCCCAATAACACAGAATTTCAGATGTGCAGCAATAGAAAAGCAGCCATACCACAGACATATATGGAACCATAGTGGCCCTCACAATGGCATGCAGGTGAATAGTCTGTAACAGGCCAGCAATGATAGTGTCCACACAGGGAACATGGCTACAATCACATAGCAGAAAGTGTGGTACAATACAATATCTGTCCCACTGGTAGGTAAGCTGTAACCACACCTAATGAGTTGTGTGTACAGTATGTTGAAGCTGATATGGTGGGTGAAGGGTGACAGAGATATGTTGTATTAACTGTGATAACCTTGCTGTATGAGTTGCTCAGACCTCTTTTCATCTTTATGTCTTTCAGCCAAGATGTCACATGCACGTTTGCCTACTTATTCGTTAGCTGAAACTGAAGTGCTCATCACATACCTAATCCAGCACTACCCAGTGCTGTTTGGCAGGGCTGCCCATGACCAGCAGGAGCGGACCGCCCTGTGGAGCTACCTAGTCCATAGGGTCAATTATGTCGAACTGCACAATTGCAGTTATGAGCAGGTACGGCATCATTGTACTGACCTGCTTCCCAATGCCTGTCAGTGTGCTGCTGCAGTCTGGGGGGATCACCTCACCATGGGGGGCATGCCAACCATTCCCCCCTGACACGTGTGGAGGAGCTCCTGACCAGCCATGTGGCACCTGCCCATCCGGCCAGACACAAACCGCCGGACACCTTTGTGGAGGTAGGTGTCACCCACACACCAGCCAAGGAGTGTGCAGGTAAGGACACAGGGCAAATCAGTAGACCACTGTTGCATATACATTCGCATCGGTATGGGTAGATCATGCATATCTGACATGTCATAGATATATTGTGTTGCTGCATAGTAGTGATAAACAGATGTCCAGATGTGGTAGTATTGTGGAAATGTACCATTGATGTATTGTGTTACTGCACCCACCCTGTAGCACTGCCACAGGTGTGGCTACTGACATTGCATCTCCAACCTCTTATGTAGGTCCCCTTGGGATACCATCAAGGCAGCAGCCTGTAGCTGGTGAGTATGGTTTATGTAGATGCTTGCCAACACAATGGGCATGTAATGGCGATGGTATATTCCATGCACACATCTAACACACCTACCCAGAATGCATGCTGTATATGAGCACATATTGTTGATGTGAAATGCACAGCATCACAGGGGTGACCATGATGGGTTATTGGAAGGGTATGTCAGACACCTGCAAGATAACTAATATCCTGTCATTGTGGAATGTGTCCACAGGGAGTAACATAATGGTGGGAGGCATGGCCTACAGTAGGGACATGTTTGAAACAACATCCATATACAGTGCAACACCAGTGTATATAACTGTAGGACAATGGCAACTGCTGTAGAGATACACTATGTCATATGGCATTACAGTTGTCCACTTTATCAGCTGCGACTTGGCTGTAACATGTGGTGTTCAGTGTATGGGACACTGCAAAGTGACACACATGTGTAGGGCATACTTGTCATGCATCTGCAAAAAGGCTGAAGGAGGGGGCTGTCAGCATGACACACCTGTTCACTGCAGCAGGGATCCTAAGGATGCTAAGAATGGCAGTATCTGCACATAGTTAGGTTCAGGACCGGTGGCAGACGTAACCCTACCCCCACAGCAACAGTGACAGCAGTATGTGAACACCAAGGGATGTGCACATGAGTAGACCTTGCAATCATGCAGAGTAGGGGGACATGTGTAGGGCAGACTGAACATACACTGGCAATTGCAGATGGCCCAGGCTGGTATACCCCCGACAGGAGTAGTGACTGCTCTAGTACACACAACAGGTGTGTCAAACCGTCATAGCACACATATGCCCACACAGAGTGTATGTATCATGGTCAGCGTCCACACACCTAACACATTCCATAGACACTGCATGTGAAAGTGCAGGACATATGTCACATATTGGGCACATGTACTGTTAAGATATGCAGTTATGTGGTTCCAATGCAGATCACGGATGGGTGCGTCATATCAGGAAGGGTGTGTACACCCCCCATAGCCATGGTATGCTCTGATGGTTGTTAGTGTAAGAGTATTGGATTGGTCATACAGGGTCTGCTGATGTTGAGAGCTGTATATCAGGCATCAGGCATTCACCAATGACAACTGTCCACATATCATCCCAGGTATGTGTTGCTGAAAAACATAGGGGCTGTGAGCATTAAAGCTGACATAACTGACACAGTACTACACATTCCACAATGGGTTGTACACCTGCGAGGTGTGGTGCAAAATACATAGCAGGGTGCAGAACAGGTGCACAGCAATACTGTGTACATGGGTGCAGTGGTATCCAGGGGAAGGAGCATCACCTAGTGACAAAGCACATGCACCACACACATGTATACGGTTGCTAGCATGGATTGACTATAGCTGAACTGCATGCTTTCCTGTACCATATGTTCTGCATTTTGACAGATGGGTAATAGGAGGACTGTGTGTACTATCATTGTGCAACCTCACCTGTATGTGTGTGTGTGTGTGTGTGTGTGTGTGTGTGTGTGTGTGTGTGTGTGTGTGTGCATCCTGGTGGTTAGTTAGTTTGTCTGCAGGGTCACTCTGGTGAAGTGGAGGGAGGTTAATGCATGTAGGATGCGTGTGTGCATGTGTGTGTTTGTGTGGGTGGCCATGTATGCACATGTAAAATTGTGGCGTGTTCATACAGCTGTACCTCCCTTTGGGACTGTGCAGTACATGGACATGGACTACCACATTACACACCAGGAATACCTGTCATGTGTTTAATAACAGGACAGCTGATAGTATAATATGGTCTGTAGCATGGAACAGGCATCAAGAGGGAAGGTAGACACAAGGTACACCCTTAATATCGCATTCAGTAGGGAGGTCACCTACAACCCACCTATGCAGCACTACAGATGCATTGGGGAAGTACTAGTCAACACCAGGGAGTGTCTCCATATATTACAGTTGTCACATCATAGGCTGAATGAGTAGCATATCTGGCATGTACTGAGCATTACATACATATGCCACACCAGTGCATGATATTATGTATAGAACATAGTAGCCCACACATATAGGGGCCATGCTCATGATGTCCGAACATACAGAGGGTGCATACCGAATGACAGCAATGAGGCCATGTAAAACCACTACACACAGGTCAGGCAGGTAACATAGTAACAGGTCTTGTGTTGTGTCTGCTTGTGTTGGCATTTAGAAAACTGATATGTTAAGGAGTGGTATTAATGTGTGTATGTTAATAAGTGTGATGCAGGATGGGGTACTACATGGACATATATGTGGGACTGTCTGTACAGCAATGGACAGGTACGTATTACGGATGTGTGTGTGTGTGTGTGTGTCTGTGTATGTGCGTGTGTGTGTGTGTGTGTGTGTTTACTGTTAGGCAATGCTGTACAGGCTTTAAAGTGTGTTTATTGTTTTCCCCCACAGGTTGTGAGGTGGGTCAGGGACCCTCCTGCATGCAGTCTGATGTTGGTGCCCATACAGACACCAAAGATGACCAGTTGTTTTACATTAGGAAGGTTTGTGGCATGCACTGTGGTGGCAGGACAGGTAGCTTTCATCCTTCTAAGTTGGGAACTGCTGACTGAGAGCCCACA